>NC_086319.1:139657100-139957100 GCF_036172605.1 Pelobates fuscus
ATATCAGCACCATTTACATTCCAATCGGGATCGGTGTTGGGATAGTGTGTTGCGGCCCATGCTGATGGATTGGCTTGGTTTAAAGTACGGGCTTTATCCTCTAGTGCTTTAATGGCCGCTTGATTAATTCTTGTCCTTTCCTCATTGTTGAATAAAGTCATTAATAACTGCTGGCAATCAGCCCATGTCGGGTTATGTGTCTGTACTATTGAGGTGAACAGATCAGTCATAGCTTGTGGTTTCTCAGTATACGAGGAATTGTGGGTCTTCCAATTTAAAAGATCGGTTGTCGTGAATGGGACATATACAAAGACTGGGTCAGCATGTGCCATTTGGCCTGCGGCATCGATATAGGCTGGCCCAGGATTCAGACGAAGAGGCATCTGATAGTGTCTTAATTGTTGGGCACCGGTCAACTGTCGGGTCTGTATGGGGCTACGTGGAGGGGCGTCAGTCATAGGTTCCAGTCTGGGAGAAATAGGGTATGGGGATGTGGGAGCTTGGTTTTGGGAAAAGGTTGTAAATAAAACACTTCGAGCCGAGCTAGATGAAGCTTGACCGGAAGTCTGAAGTGGCGCCAAATCAGGATATTCGTTTTTAATGGGGGTTGGTTCTGATTCCGGAAGGGGAGATTTAGTACGAGGGGGGGTGGATCCTGTACTGGAGGAGGAAGCGGAAGTGGATGAGGGTAATGAGGGGAGGGTTGCAGGACTTCCTGCGTTTACGTCACTTCCTCTTAACGGAAAGTAAGGGGGCGGCAAAGGGATCTCGGACTCAGGGGGCGTGTCCAAAATGGGCCTAACACCAGTCCTAGTGGACGAACAAGTCCTAGCTACCATGAGGCGACACTGCTCCTCGTGGCATGTCCGGAGCCATTTTGGCGAGTCATTTACGGCCTGTCTCCAACAATCAATATAAGGAAACTGGCCGTAAAGTTCAGGCCTACCTGATACAGCCACGTGTAAGCGCTGTACCAGAGTTGGATCCAAACTGCCACGTGGCGGCCATGCCGCAACCAAAGTAGGCCACTCCCTGGTACACAAAGTGACCAAACGTACAGGAGACATTTTAACCCCAAAATCACAAGTTTTGAATCCCTTTTTAAAATTCTTCACCATACAACCTAAGGGATCCGGAATCGTTGACTGCGACGCACCCATACTTAACAATGGAACGTCGTCGACAACGAATACTATACACGCGTACTATTCAACAGTCACACCCGTTTCCTCTGGCAACAGCACCACGTGGTACGGTTACCAAGTGAAACGTACACAATAACACAATAAACACTCAGGGAATTCCCGTACACACACAGCTGTTACACCAGTCACTAGATAATCAATATTATGCCCTTTGGCGTAACTATACAGTCACCCACGCTATAATTCTCTATATACGAATTACCCGTCTATAACACACCCCAGTAACATCGTCTTTTACAAATAGCGGTTACAGTACGGTTAGCATAGGTCAAAGCACAAGTTAAGGTCACAATACAATTATTAGTGGTTATGGTGTTAAACATGCAATGGACGACAATGATTAGTACTTATATACAGTGTCAGTAAATATACAGGGTTATGGTACCGTGCACTATAATACAGCAACACACTATTAACACTCTCGCTAGACGGCTGAGCTCGCGCTATCTAACAAGATATACACTTTACTAAACAATCGTTAACACATTTACAATTCCCAACTAAACTATTGGCCAGTACCTTGATGGACTACCTAAAACTATATACACCCGTTTTGGTTAGCCACACTGCCCAATCACCACATATAGCGAGCTAGAGAACCGAATTTACACAGGCGCCTCTTAGTCGCACTATCAAAAGTCTAGTGGGTTCCAAATTTACACGCCTTCCCACTTAGCCCAGATAGGTTGAGAGCTAGCGAACCGAATTTACACAGGCGCCGCTTAGTCTCCCGGTCCCTCCGACCTAGCGAACGTAATATACACCCTAGAACGCTAGTCTAGACAAGACACCGGTGTCCGGCTAGGGCTATTTACACCAGGACCCCGCCTGACTAACAAAATCAAACGGTCTGACTAAAGAGCGTTCGATCGAGCGGTGCGCCTTCGCTCCTTCCCTCCGACAGAGGGGGCAGATACACAGATTCAAAACCCCTTTGGGCCTACCGCACAATCGGTATACCCCTAGTGGGTCCTGCCGTCTAAAACAGCAGTTGTCTTACCTCCTCGTTCCTGAACCTGAGTTCACACTCATCGACGGGGACACCCCAGCACTTCTCACGTAGAGGCCGATGATCTCCTGGACAACAGACCAGTGGCGCCGAGACGAAGGGAGGTCCACGCAGAAGTTCAGGGGTGCAGCCGTAGAGAACGTGGGCAAAGATAGACCGTCTCACGCCTCTGCCTCTCAGCTACCGTTGAACGATGAGCTTCCCGGCCAATGCACCAAATGATACCGGAGAAACTGACGGAAGCCAAGCACAGAGAGATGGACACAGGTTTCTTCAGGAAGGAAGAGATTCTTTATTGGATCACCGATCGGGACTCAGAGGGACTAACGTCACCAAAATACAGCAAATTCTGAGCCCCGGACAATAGTGCAGGCTCCTTATATAGGCACATAACTCCTCCCATATTAAGCTCCACCCGCACATTCTCTTAACCAATCAACACAAATAAGAATTAACTTCCTGTTTGACCGCATGGCTTGTCCAGCACAATGGAGGAGGGGAATACTATATCCTGTATTCTTGCACATGCTCCGTACACTACTGATCGTATCTTGCCTCGTGCAACCAACTGATCGATACGTCAGCATATGCACGTACACATGCCACGTGGTAATCTCGGCCTACTAAATTTATTTTTACCGAGATTCCACCACAAAACAGCACAGAAATGTAAAAACAGCCTTAACAGTAAGAAAATTTAAAAAACGGTCTGGTCACTAAGGGGTTAAACTCATCCTGTCCAAAACAGAACTTCTTGTCTTTCCCTCCTCAAGTGTTGCTACTCCAGTGTCTCCCTCCCTCCGAGTCAACGGCACTACCATCAATTCCACCTCACTGCCTAGGTGTTCTCTTTAACTCTGAACTCTCCTTTACCTCTCATGTCCAGTTGATCGCTAAATCCTGCCACTTCCATCTCAAAAGCATGGTGCGCATCTTCCCCTATTTAACACCAGACATGGCTAAGGTGCTGGTCCATGCCGTTGTTGTCTCTTGCCTTGACTACTGCAATCTCCTTCTCAGTGGTGTTAAGTGTTCCCAGCTTGCACCATTGCAATCTATAATGAATGCGGCGGTGAGGCTCATCTTCATGCCTGCCCACACCTCCCATGCGTCCCACCTCTGTCAGTCCCTACATTGGCTTGCAGTAGGAAATATGGCCCAATTTAAGATTATGGTGCTTGCTTATAAGTCTCTACATAATGCTGCTCCACCCTACCTATCCTCCCTTATACATCAGGTATGTCCCGTCTAGGCCCCTGGGCTCTGCTGAATACACTAATATACAAGAGCCTGGCTATACTGTTCGTTAGGTCTGAGCGCTATTCATCTATATGATGCGCTCAGTCTAATCTCTGCCCATACTCCCACCTCTGATGCTCACCTTCAAGACTTCTCCAGGGCTGCACCTTTTCTGTGGAACTACATTCCCTGCACTTTTAGACTTCCGCACAGTCTTCATTCCTTCAAAGAATTATTGAAAATGAATTTCTTCAGGAAAGTATATCAACTAAACTGTTAACAGCTGTAACGGACCGTTTCACTTACGAGAGGATAAAACCCAGTTTAGGCGATAATCCCCTTTCCAGATGCACAGGCAGCTACTGCAAACACCATTCTCCCGACTGGAACCACACGAACACTGGAACAGCTGAACAAGAAAAGCAGACATCGGCTTACACTCTTGGCAGTCAGCATACAATCCCATTCCCCCAAAGACCGAGACGACACATCGCTTTGAGGGTTAAGCAAGAACTCAAGACTGGGACACCCAGTCTGGCTTTTATTTCCAACTCACACATACAGGCCACACCCAGGGGGAGGCATAAAAGAACCAATGACATAGATGTTACCTCCCACACATCCCCTCCCCTTAGTGTGACACATAATCCCATTATGCATACAGAGTAAAATATACTTTTACACAACTTTCATAACTTTAAAACCATACATCACATTCACATAAAAATACATATCCACAATCAATCCATTCAGGGGAACAACATATTAAAAAATGGCATGAATCAGGGGTTCAACAGTTAGTAAAACTATCTTTTATTCCCCCTGGCTCAAACAGTAAAAGTAAAACATCCCCACAATGCATCCTGGCTTCCTCCCTTCTGCCCTGGAGATAATTGGAGAAGAAATCTAATTATCCAGGACTAGAGGCAGACTCCATTAACCACATGGTTGCAAAACAACATAAAACTCTTTAAAATACATAAAGTCACATTCTATACATTAAACACAGACATTTAACATATCCCCAGATAGCTCAGGTCTGCGTGCACATTATTAGGTGAATGGCACACAGACCACACAAATACAGTTTAATTGCCATGGAGCCAAAGTCTTTCCCATAGTCTTTCATTATATGAATAGGCTCCATGGCATAGCTATCTGGGGGGTATCACTGCTCACACAGGGCAAGCACCGAATGGCCCCACTGCATTCAAAGGGCCAGAATGAGTGACATGCACTCTGCCAGGGCCGAACACTGTTTGCAAAGGGCCCAATCTCCCAGGGCCATAGTCCAAAGGCAGGAGGCTAGCAGCCAGGCCTCTCCAGTTCACAGTGGCGAAGCTGGTTTCGCCACATTTCTCCCCTTTGCCAATTAGACTAACAGGGTACCTGACTTTCTGCCGGTCAGTGCCCTGGTTAGTCCAGCAACCCACCCACGAAACAGAAATAACAGAGCAGCCCACCCACACTAACCGGTTACTACATCTGGGTGAGGAAGGATTTTGTCCAAGTTCTGGTGTTTCACTACTGCTGGGTGGGAGACGGGTAGGCTGCCTTGGTGGGTTGCTGAGGGGGCAGAGACCAGCGGTACTCTGTCCTGTTGCCAGCACTACCACGGGAGTAGTCTGGTGGGCGCCTGGTTGCTGGAGACTGGCTGTCTCCCCTTTAGGTGCACAGCTCGACTGCCGGAGGGGGAGACCGACCGTCTCCCCTTTGGATCCATCACACTGAGGCTGGGGAACAGGACCGACCGTCCCTATCCCTTGTGCTGTAAGTGCAGAGACTACGGTCCCATCTGCACAGTTGTGGGGCTTAACGTCTCCCCTTGGTGAGTTAGGCTGCCGCTGGAGAGAGGGTGTAACAAGCTCCTCTCTCTGGACGGTAAACTGCCGCTGGGGAGGGGGGTTAGCAGGCTCCTCTCCCTGCCACTCTCTCTGCTGGTGGAAAGGGGGACCAGCTGTCTCCCCTTTTATTCTCTTGTCCGGCTGCTGGGGTGCGAGACTGATTGTCTCTGCTCCCTGCAGGACACCCTGCCGCTGGGGAGGATGGACGACACCATCAGCTCCCTGGGGCACACACTGCCGCTGGGGAGGGAGGACGCTGCTCTCCTCTCCCTTCGCTTCACACTGCCGTCCTGGCATCTCACTTTGCTGCTGGGGGGCAGGAACAACAACCTCTGCCCCCTGTAACTCAGCCTGCCGCTGGGGAGGAAGGACTGCACCTTCGGCTCCCTTGGACACACACGGCTGCTGGGGAGGATGGACGACACCATCAGCTCCCTGGGGCACACATTGCCGCTGGGGAGGGAGGACGCTGCTCTCCTCTCCCTTCACTTCACACTGCCTTCTTGGCACATCACTTTGCTGCTGGGGGGCAGGAACAACAACCTCTGCCCCCTGTAACACAGCCTGCCGCTGGGGAGGAAGGACTGCACCTTCGGCTCCCTGGGTTACACACTGCCGCTGGGGAGGAAGGACGACACCTTCATCTCCCTGGGGTTGCTCACAGGACCAGTCTAGGAACTCTGCTACCTCGGGTACTGCTGGTTGCTGTTGGGCGGGAGGACCGGTTGTCTCTTCCCAGGCCTCATTGATGAGTCGCCGGTAATCCCCCTCCAGGTTCCATTCCTGGGTAACTAAATATCGTAGGTCTGCCTCGAGGTCAATAGCGCCAAAGAGACCCAGCATGTTCTCTCGGATGCCGTACAGGTCCCAAAAACGATAGTCGGTATCTTCTCCAAAGTCCTCGTCACCACTATTATTCCAAAATAGACCGGGGCCAGTGTAATCTCCGCCTTCTGGGAACTCATACTCTGCCATCCTGGGGACACACTGAGCCGCGTACCACTGTAGCGCCTGGTATGCGTCGTCGAGCACCAGTTCTGCGTATACTAGAATCTCGAGTCTAGTCACCCACTTTTCTGTGGTCTGTTTTCTCAGGAGGGGCATCCGCTCTGCCATTCTAGCCAGAATTCGCTGCCTTCTGCTGCGGCGTTGATCCCCTCGTGAATACTGTACTTCCTCTAGGGCTTCGTCCCACAATTCGGCTCTGACAGTCTCTCTGTACATCAACCTGTCCTCTTCTGACATTGCTCTAGACCTCCGGAATATGGAACCGTACAATCTAGCCTGCAACTTCTCCTCCATTTTCTGAGTTCCTTTGTAGATAGGGTCGCTGTACGGATACTAGCGTTGCCCTCAATTTGTAATCCAGAAATGGTGTTGTCTGTAGCTGTCCCTCTGGTTGTAGGAACGATCCCGCCGCTTGCCACCAATTGTAACGGACCGTTTCACTTACAAGAGGATAAAACCCAGTTTAGGCGATAATCCCCTTTCCAGATGCACAGGCAGCTACTGCAAACACCATTCTCCCGACTGGAACCACACGAACACTGGAACAGCTGAACAAGAAAAGCAGACATCGGCTTACACTCTTGGCAGTCAGCATACAATCCCATTCCCCCAAAGACCGAGACGACACATCGCTTTGAGGGTTAAGCAAGAACTCAAGACTGGGACACCCAGTCTGGCTTTTATTTCCAACTCACACATACA
Organism: Pelobates fuscus; assembly: GCF_036172605.1. Classification (NCBI taxonomy): domain Eukaryota; kingdom Metazoa; phylum Chordata; class Amphibia; order Anura; family Pelobatidae; genus Pelobates; species Pelobates fuscus. The sequence continues at coordinate 139,664,108 of NC_086319.1, forward strand.
GGCCACACCCAGGGGGAGGCATAAAAGAACCAATGACATAGATGTTACCTCCCACACATCCCCTCCCCTTAGTGTGACACATAATCCCATTATGCATACAGAGTAAAATATACTTTTACACAACTTTCATAACTTTAAAACCATACATCACATTCACATAAAAATACATATCCACAATCAATCCATTCAGGGGAACAACATATTAAAAAATGGCATGAATCAGACCAGGGGTTCAACAGTTAGTAAAACTATCTTTTATTCCCCCTGGCTCAAACAGTAAAAGTAAAACATCCCCACAATGCATCCTGGCTTCCTCCCTTCTGCCCTGGAGATAATTGGAGAAGAAATCTAATTATCCAGGACTAGAGGCAGACTCCATTAACCACATGGTTGCAAAACAACATAAAACTCTTTAAAATACATAAAGTCACATTCTATACATTAAACACAGACATTTAACATATCCCCAGATAGCTCAGGTCTGCGTGCACATTATTAGGTGAATGGCACACAGACCACACAAATACAGTTTAATTGCCATGGAGCCAAAGTCTTTCCCATAGTCTTTCATTATATGAATAGGCTCCATGGCATAGCTATCTGGGGGGTATCACTGCTCACACAGGGCAAGCACCGAATGGCCCCACTGCATTCAAAGGGCCAGAATGAGTGACATGCACTCTGCCAGGGCCGAACACTGTTTGCAAAGGGCCCAATCTCCCAGGGCCATAGTCCAAAGGCAGGAGGCTAGCAGCCAGGCCTCTCCAGTTCACAGTGGCGAAGCTGGTTTCGCCACAACAGCTTTTCATCCCTGCACCCTGACTCCTCTCCTGTCAAAAACAACCTACTAAGCCCTCAGTGAATACATTTCTAGCAACCTACTTTGATCCCCCTACTTTTACCCTTTGTGTCACTAACCCCATTCCATCCAACTTCCATTGCATCCAACTTGTCTGGTTACAATTACTTGTCTTCTAGTCCACCCATTGCGCAGTTTGCTTTCTAAACAATAAAATAATAAATAATAATAATAATAATAGTTGATGCTGGTACCAGTTCTGACATGAACACATTCAAAACACATCCAACAACCTGATTCCCCTTGTTAAACTACTAGTTCCTCTAGCCAAATTTATGTCTGGGTAATTAAATGTCCAATAATTGTTACCCAGATGTGCAGCTTTCAAAATTTGCTCTAACTGCTGTTGTTTCTCATAGTTAAATAAAAAAACAAAAACAAAAAAAAAACAAGTATAATTAGATACAATTTTGTTTGGTGAGAGACAGCTAAATGATGTTTCAAAGTTTGGACATAGAAACATGGAATGTTTAGGCAGATAAGAACCATTTGGCCCATCTCTATCTGCCCATTTTTCTAAATACTCTCATTAGGCCTTATCTTATAGATAGGATAGCCTCATGCCTATTCCATGATTGCTTTAACTCCTTCACTGTGAAAGCTATTCTATGCATCCACTATCCTCTCAGTAAAGTAATATTTCCTGATATTATTTTTAAACCTTTTCCCCTCTAATTTAAGACTGTGTCCTCTTGTTGTGGTAGTTTTTCTTCTTTTAAATACATTCTCCTCCTTTACTGTGTTGATTCCATTTATGTTTTTAAATGTTTTTCTCATATCCAGGGCCGGACTGGGGATACGAAGCAGCCCTGGAAAAAAAAATCTATGCCAGCCCCATAAGTCATTGTGCTATGTAGGGTATATACATACAAATCTATTCCAGCCCCATAAGTCATTGTGCTATGTAGGGCCAATTGAAATAGTTGGCTGCACACACAACTTTGAAGCCTGAGTGCAAGGTACAACAGTATATATATATATATATATATATATATATATATATATATATATATGTAACGGATCGCCTGGCACCCCGACTGGGTACCTCCGTTGAAAGATGCTCCTAGCGCTTCCAGAGGACTCCAAGCACTCCACCAGACACCATTAGCACCGCAGGCTGCAGCTATCTCCCTTCAGAACGAAGCAGGAACAAGCTCTTACAAGAGCTCAGTGATTATAGCAAGGGAATATGCCTAGCATAGCAATCCCTTGTAGCAGATTCCCCCAATAAGAGACAGGACTCAAGTTGAGGGTAAAAATAGAACTCTCTGGCTGCTAGCTTGCAGCCCTTTTTATTAGGTGCTCCCATGAAGGGGATGGACACACAGTAACGTACATTAACCAATCACACAATAGTTACATCCCACACATAGCCCTCCCCTCTACCTGTAAACTAATTATCTGTACACACAGGAAATACAATTATCCTAGGTAGGGAAAATACAGTTTTTACACAACATTCATAACTCCCAATATATACATCACATTCGCATAAAAATACATATACACAATCAATCCATTCGGGGGAACAACATACTCAAACATCATACGAATTGGACCAGGGGTTCAAAAGTTAGTACAAATGTGCATTTGACCTTCTGGAAGCATGGTTTTTAGAAGCTCAAACTAGTTCCCCAGAATCCTCTATCCTGGAGACAATGGAGAAGCTGATTTAATTATATCCAGGGACAAACACAGCCTCCATTAAGCACATGTTACCAGCAACCACCAAAAGACATAAAAATACATAACTCCTGTTATACTAAACAGAACCCCCACATTCAACCCATCCCCAGATGGCTTGGATCTGAGCGCTCAACATATCCAAACAGCGTTTAGATGCCACAAACACAGTTCAAACGCCATGGGGTTTAAGTTTCGTATGGGCTGATGAAAGGGCCCATAATCCTGGGGCAGCCCAATAACCCACAGTATGCCCAAATACCGTGCATAAAGGGCCAAATCGCCCAGGGACCGTAGTCACAGGGTAAGAGGCGGGCAAGCAGCCCCCTCCAAACCACAGTGGCGAAGTGGCTTTCGCTACATTTCTTCCCATTCGGGGGTAGACTAACCAGGTACCTGACCTTCTGCCGGTCAGTACCTAGATTAGTCGGGCAGCCCAACCATAAAACAAAATTAGCAGAGTAGCCCACCCACAAAACAAATTTAGCAGTGTAGCCCCCCCACAATAAAGAATTCACAGAATTGCCCACCCACGGTACATAGTTCACAGAGGGTCTAACCCACAAAACAAATTTAGCAGTGTAGCCCCCCCACAATAAAGAATTCACAGAATAGCCCCCCAACAATAAGTCATACTGGCCTGTAGGTCCCAAGTTGTGGGGTGAAACTGTGGCACCCTCGGCCTTGCTGGGCAAATGGCTGTGAGTACTTGGGGGCCAGATGCCCGATGTGCTCTGCTTCGGGGTCAGAGCTGGGGTAGTCTCAGGGTAAGGAAAAAAAGAAGGACAGAGGCCAGCGGCGCTCTGCCCAGTTGCCAGCTCTTCCGCTGAGGCAGCCTGTAGAAAGTCAGGCTCAGGGGAAGGAAACAAGGGAGGACAGAGGCCAGCGGCGCTCTGCCCAGTTGCCAGCTCTTCTGCTGGGGGGTCAGGGAACAAAGGAGTTGACTGGGGAGGAGAAATATCACTTACCTCCCCCTGGTACTCCGGCTGCTGCTGGGGGGGGAGGTCGATGCTCTCCACTTTCTGTAACTCCAGCTCTAGTTGGGGTTCTGGGCCGGTTGCCCAGCATCCCTGTAGGGCCGGTGGAGAGATCTCGGTCCCATCTCCACCTGCCTGCAGGGGGTCCTCCCAGGACCAGTCTATGAGGTCCTCTACCTCGGGTACCTCTGGTTGCTGTTGGGGAGGGAGACCGGTTGTCTCTTCCTCCAATAACACATTCTGCCGCTGGGGAGTGAGACCGACTGTCTCCCCTCCCTGTAAAACATACTGCCGCTGGGGATCTGGGCCGGGTGCCCAGCATCCCTGTAGGGCCGGTAGAGAGACCTCGGTCCCATCTCCACCGGCCACCTCGGTTTCTTCCTCGTCCCACTCTACCTGTGGCTGGAGTTTCTCCCAACGTGCCCACTGGCCTTCCCTCAACGCCCTGTGTTGTAGGTTCCGGGTCACCATGTCCCACACGAACCGCACGTATTTCTCCTCTGGATTGGGTCCGTAAAACTTCAGGCGCAACCCTACCATCGTGCCAAACTCTAGTACGGAGTAGCTATACGCCATGCTTGCTGTAGCCACTGCTGGTTCCATTATGTTGCTGAAGATAGGGACGCTGCACAACTCCACACGTTACCGGTGTCTCTGAGCTGCTTCTCCTCGCACTAGGACGCCATCCCACCGCTGCCACCAATGTAACGGATCGCCTGGCACCCCGACTGGGTACCTCCGTTGAAAGATGCTCCTAGCGCTTCCAGAGGACTCCAAGCACTCCACCAGACACCATTAGCACCGCAGGCTGCAGCTATCTCCCTTCAGAACGAAGCAGGAACAAGCTCTTACAAGAGCTCAGTGATTATAGCAAGGGAATATGCCTAGCATAGCAATCCCTTGTAGCAGATTCCCCCAATAAGAGACAGGACTCAAGTTGAGGGTAAAAATAGAACTCTCTGGCTGCTAGCTTGCAGCCCTTTTTATTAGGTGCTCCCATGAAGGGGATGGACACACAGTAACGTACATTAACCAATCACACAATAGTTACATCCCACACATAGCCCTCCCCTCTACCTGTAAACTAATTATCTGTACACACAGGAAATACAATTATCCTAGGTAGGGAAAATACAGTTTTTACACAACATTCATAACTCCCAATATATACATCACATTCGCATAAAAATACATATACACAATCAATCCATTCGGGGGAACAACATACTCAAACATCATACGAATTGGACCAGGGGTTCAAAAGTTAGTACAAATGTGCATTTGACCTTCTGGAAGCATGGTTTTTAGAAGCTCAAACTAGTTCCCCAGAATCCTCTATCCTGGAGACAATGGAGAAGCTGATTTAATTATATCCAGGGACAAACACAGCCTCCATTAAGCACATGTTACCAGCAACCACCAAAAGACATAAAAATACATAACTCCTGTTATACTAAACAGAACCCCCACATTCAACCCATCCCCAGTGTCAGGGTACCTGAGGCCTCTACCTCTAAGGGAGGTAGAGACTTGGTGGTGTATCCGTCCAGGCGAGCGGTTTCCTCCGTTCCTCGCGGTTCATCCAGTCACTTAAACACCGGCCGCGAGGAATCCACGTCCTTTTCTAGCAGGACGCTCAATACGTGACGTCATGACGCTATCACGAGCGATCTGTCACTCAAGTGTCCGATATCCAATCGGTACTTGTCAGAGGCGTGATTTCCATCCAGAGCCAGGGTATTTAAGCTTACTCCTTACTTCAGCTCATTGCCCTGTCGTGGTTCTAGCTTGTCTAGTCACTCAGTGCTCTGGTATTCTAGTTTGCTCTATTGGTTTTGACTCGGCTCGTTGTACTACCCTGATTCTCTGTTATCCCTTGACCCGGCTTGTCTCTCGCTTATCTGTCTTCTCCTTCCCTCGACCTCGGCTTGTCTCTGACTATTCTTTACTCTCGGTACGTTAGTCCGGCCATTCTAAGGCCCGGTATACGTACCTTTCCACTCTTTGTACTCTGCGTGTTGGATCCCTGTCCCGATCCTGACATTACGACAGGGCCAATGGATCCTGCAGGTACAAACAGTCAGCTTGGTTCTTCGGATCCCAGGTTTGACGCCATGGAACATAGGATGGATCAGATGGCTTTGGCACTACAGGCACTTTTGTCTCGTGCTAGTAATCCACCTGAGGAGACACGTACTCCTTCTATCTCTCCTGCAGTCTCAGGTCTAGAGGTAGCCACTGTAGGTGCTTCTTCCCGTATTACCCCACCAGTACGTTATGGCGGGTCACCGGAGAAGTGTCGTGGCTTTCTAAACCAGATTAGCATCCATTTCGAATTACAACCCCGCTCTTATCCTACAGATAGAGCAAAGGTTGGATTTATTATTACTCTGCTCATTGAAAAAGCTTTGAGATGGGCCAATCCTTTATGGGAGAATGATAATCCACTAGTCTATAATTATAATGCCTTTGTAGCTGCGTTTAGAAGAACTTTTGACCCTCCTGGCAGAAAGGTCAATGCAGCTAGATTAATGTTGCGCCTTAAACAGGACAATCAAACACTTGTGGATTATGCACTAGAGTTCAGATCCTTGGCGGCAGAAGTTAAGTGGAACGAACAGGCTTATATAGATGTGTTTCTGAATGGGTTATCAGATGTAATTCTTGACGAGGTCGCTACTAGAGAACTCCCTGAAAATTTGGAGGATTTAATTTCTTTTATATCTCGTATTGATGAACGCTTAAGAGAGAGGCAGAACACTCGAGATAGGACCCGTAGACCCTCCTTTAAACTAGCGCCTACCTTTCAAATCTCTGAGTTCGAAGACTTACGTATTCCTGAACCTATGCAGATAGGCAGTACTCATCTCACTGAAAGGGAGAGACAGTACAGGAGAAGGGAGGGTTTATGTATGTATTGTGGAGTCAGGGGTCATTTACGCCTAAATTGTCCCAATCGTTCGGGAAACGCTCGCACCTAAGTTCCTCTAGAGGACAGGCCTTGGGTGTTTCTACTTTGTCCTCTATTCACAACTACAAGGAGCTCAGGCTTGTGTTACCTGTTTCTTTAAAGTGGGAGAAGGGAGTAGTTAAGACTATGGCACTAATCGATTCTGGAGCTGCTGAGAGCTTTATAGATCAGGGTTTTGCTGCCAAGCATGCTATTCCATCCCAGTTAAAAGAGACACCTCTGGCTGTCGAGGCCATCGATGGTAGACCATTACTTGAGCCTGTTATTTTCCATGAGACCATACCGATTAACTTGACTGTTGGCATCCTGCATAAAGAGGATATATCCTTAATGCTCATCTCTTCTCCGTCTATTCCCATAGTCCTGGGGTACTCCTGGCTGAGGAGACACAACCCTATTATTAATTGGGAATCAGGGGAGATAGTTTCGTGGGGAGAGAATTGTCAAGAAAAATGCTTGCGGAAGGTCTTACCTCTTGGATTAACTAATACATCGAATACCTCTGACAATCCTACAGAGACACAAATTCCGCCTCAGTATCTAGATTTAAAGGCAGTATTTGACAAAAAGAAAGCCGATACCTTACCCCCACACAGGTCCTTTGATTGCAAAATTAACCTACTCCCTGGTACCATGCCTCCCAGAGGTCATGTATACCCATTATCTATAAAGGAGAACTCAGTCCTAGAGGAATATATTCACGAGAATTTAGACAAGGGATTCATCAGGAGGTCCTCCTCCCCTGCCGGGGCTGGATTTTTTTTTGTTAAAAAGAAAGATGGTTCTTTGAGACCTTGTATTGATTATCGAGGCTTGAATAAGATAACCATTAAAAATGCCTACCCGATTCCCTTGATCACCGAACTCTTCGATCGTTTGAAGGGCTCTACAATTTTCACCAAGTTAGACCTCAGAGGGGCATATAACTTGGTGAGAATCCAGCAGGGACATGAGTGGATGACGGCATTCAATACTCGATATGGTCACTATGAATATACTGTTATGCCTTTTGGGTTATGCAATGCGCCAGCGGTATTCCAAGATCTGATAAACGAGGTTCTTAGGGAATTTCAGCAAGAGTGCGTCATTGTATACCTAGATGATATACTCATTCATTCTAGTGAGATTGAGATTCATCACAAGCAAGTCAGGAGGGTTTTGCACAAGCTTCTCCAGCATGGCTTGTACTGCAAGTTGGAGAAATGTAGCTTTGATCAAACCCAGGTAACCTTTCTCGGCTATGTGATCTCTGGGGAGGGATTTAAGATGGATCCGGATAAGCTCCAATCCATTCTAGAGTGGCCTTTACCCACAGGTCTTAAAGCCATACAGAGATTTATTGGCTTTTCCAATTATTATAGGCGCTTTATTAAGGGCTATTCTTCCATTATTGCACCTATCACTAACATGACCAAACAGGGGGCTGATACTAAGAATTGGACTACTGAAGCTCTCCTTGCGTTCAAGACTCTCAAGGAGCTTTTCGCTTCCGCTCCAATTTTAGTTCACCCTGACACTTCTCTGCCTTTTTTGCTCGAGGTAGACGCATCAGAGACTGGTTTAGGTGCTGTTCTATCTCAAAGGTTGGGTGTTGATAAACCATTACATCCATGTGGATTTTTCTCTAAAAAATTGACCGGTACTGAAAGCAGGTATGACATTGGTGACAGAGAATTACTAGCGGTTATCAAGGCTTTGAAAGAATGGAGACATTTATTGGAAGGTACATTACATCCTGTTACCATTCTGACAGACCACAAAAACTTGTCCTATATCGGAGAGGCCAAGCGCCTGTCCTCCAGGCAGGCTCGTTGGTCGTTGTTTCTTACCCATTTCAATTACGTTCTGACTTACAGACCTGGGTCAAAGAATTCTAAAGCCGATGCGCTATCTCGCCAATATGAACCCTCTGCTTCAGTTGAACCACTTTTGTCTTCCATTGTACCCAAATGCAATATTATTGCTAATACCAGTCTCAAAATTCATTCTCCGCTACTTGACCAGATCTTGAAGTCACAACATCTAGCTCCCGGAAACACTCCTGAGGGAAGAAACTTTGTTCCTCCTGAACTTCAACTGGAGCTCTTACAATGTTTTCATGAAAGTAAAATAGCTGGTCATCCTGGTATTCGCAAGACATACTCTCTGATATCCAAGGATTTCTGGTGGCCTTCACTTCGAAAAGATATTGAGGAGTTCGTCGCAGCTTGTGAGACTTGTGCCAAGACTAAACTACCTCATGCATCCCCATGTGGCCTGTTACACCCCTTGGACATTCCTGAGAAACCTTGGTCCTGTTTGTCCATAGACTTTATCGTTGATTTGCCTGCTTCCAAAAGACAGACTGTTATTCTCACGGTGGTGGATAGATTTACTAAGATGGCCCATTTCGTGCCATTACCTAAACTTCCGACTTCTCCTGAATTGGCGGAGATTTTTGCGAGAGAAGTTTTTCGCCTACATGGGATTCCTTCAGAGATTGTTTCTGATAGAGGTTCTCAATTTGTCTCACGTTTCTGGAGATCCTTTTGTTCTCAAATGGGCATCAAATTGAACTTCTCCTCTGCCTATCACCCTCAGTCTAACGGAGCTGCTGAACGTACTAATCAAAAGATCGAACAGTATCTGCGTTGCTTTGTTTCCGAACACCAGGACGATTGGGTCGGTCTGATTCCTTGGGCGGAGTTCGCACACAATAACCTTGTTTGCGATTCAACTCGCTCTAGCCCTTTCTTCATGAACTATGGCTTTCATCCTTCGATTTTTCCTTCGGTTTCCTCTTCTCAGGGGATACCGTCGGTTGATGATCATGTCGCCAACCTGAAGAAATTATGGGATCAGACTCGGCAAATTCTATTACATAGTTCCTCGCTGTTCAAGAAACACGCTGACAAACATAGAAGAGCGGCTCCTGTTTTTGTTCCTGGGGATAGGGTATGGTTGAGTACTAAGAATATTCGCCTAAAAGTTCCATCCATGAAATTTGCTCCTCGCTACATAGGCCCTTACAGGGTTCTCACTCGTATCAATCCGGTTGCGTATCGCCTTGCTCTGCCACCTGCCTTGCGCATTCCTAACTCTTTTCATGTCTCCTTGTTGAAACCCCTCATTTGCAACAAATTCTCCTCTAAGGTCCCCTCGCCTCGTCCTGTTCAGGTGGAGGGTCGGGAGGAGTACGAGGTCAGCTCCATCATTGACTCCAGAATTTCAAGGGGAAAATTGCAATATCTGGTCAACTGGAGGGGATATGGTCCTGAGGAGAGGAGTTGGGTACCTCAGGAGGACGTCCATGCTTCTCGCCTTCGCAGAGCATTTCACCTCCGCTTCCCATCTCGCCCCGGTTCATTCCGCCCGGTGGGCGTATCTGAGAGGGGGGGTACTGTCAGGGTACCTGAGGCCTCTACCTCTAAGGGAGGTAGAGACTTGGTGGTGTATCCGTCCAGGCGAGCGGTTTCCTCCGTTCCTCGCGGTTCATCCAGTCACTTAAACACCGGCCGCGAGGAATCCACGTCCTTTTCTAGCAGGACGCTCAATACGTGACGTCATGACGCTATCACGAGCGATCTGTCACTCAAGTGTCCGATATCCAATCGGTACTTGTCAGAGGCGTGATTTCCATCCAGAGCCAGGGTATTTAAGCTTACTCCTTACTTCAGCTCATTGCCCTGTCGTGGTTCTAGCTTGTCTAGTCACTCAGTGCTCTGGTATTCTAGTTTGCTCTATTGGTTTTGACTCGGCTCGTTGTACTACCCTGATTCTCTGTTATCCCTTGACCCGGCTTGTCTCTCGCTTATCTGTCTTCTCCTTCCCTCGACCTCGGCTTGTCTCTGACTATTCTTTACTCTCGGTACGTTAGTCCGGCCATTCTAAGGCCCGGTATACGTACCTTTCCACTCTTTGTACTCTGCGTGTTGGATCCCTGTCCCGATCCTGACACCCAGATGGCTTGGATCTGAGCGCTCAACATATCCAAACAGCGTTTAGATGCCACAAACACAGTTCAAACGCCATGGGGTTTAAGTTTCGTATGGGCTGATGAGAGGGCCCATAATCCTGGGGCAGCCCAATAACCCACAGTATGCCCAAATACCGTGCATAAAGGGCCAAATCGCCCAGGGACCGTAGTCACAGGGTAAGAGGCGGGCAAGCAGCCCCCTCCAAACCACAGTGGCGAAGTGGCTTTCGCTACAATATATATGCACACACTTATATGGATATATATATATATATATATATATATATATATATACACACTTATATGTGTATATATATATATATATATATATACATACACTTATATGTATATATATATATATATATATATATATATATACATACACACATATATATATATATATATTTTGATACATTTCTTCTTCTAATTCAAAATATTAGTTCTTTCAGAAAAATATACAATATGGTGAGAGCAAAATGTATGGTGAATAAACCAGCAGGTGAATAAAAAAACATGCAATATTACCATGTATATCTGTATCCTAAAAATATAAAACACAAGACATAGTATAGCCTGTATAATAAATTAAAACAAGAATGGAGAAGAAATACTCTCACTCACAATTTGCTGAGCCTATGGAAGTGGCTCAGACTTAAAGCGCCTTTTTAGATATTGTGTGGGACCAAAAGTGCTGGATGTAGTGTAGAAGTTTCTCTGCAAATCCTCAATTTCCCTCCTGGATGGTTAACATACACCAAAAAGAAGGTATGGGTGCAGGAACAAAATCTTTATTTGTACAAAGCAGCATAAAAATGGATCTCCAATAGATAAAGGGCACAACGCGTTTCGACCGATGGTCTTTTTCAAAGTGCTAAATTTTGTGACTACTTGTCAGGTTTATTTTTTTTTATTTATTTATTTATTTATTTATTTATTTTTTATTTTTTATTTTTTTTTTTTTATATTTCAGACTGTACCTGCCGTTTTTCATCGTTACCAATTTTTCCTTTATGGCTGGTATATTAGTCATCATAAATATTTGCTGGTTCGTCCCTATCACTTCTATTATATTTCCTTGCTTATTTAAGCTTTATAAACTTTATTTGTTCTCTTTCTATTGGAATTCCTTAAAACATATCTCCTTACCATATAGACAAAATGGGCGGGGGGAGAACCCAGCAAACAGAGCAAAACAAAAAGAAAAGATTCACACATTCATATCTTCATTCACACTATTCTTTCACTCAGTCGTATTTGCTGTTTATTGTGAGACGTATTGACTATTTCGAACTTATCTCTATAGGGCTTATAAATCGCTTAACAATAATTCCCTTTCTAATTGCTCCAATTTTTTTTTCCAATTTACCCATTTATCGTAGTCCTTATAGTGATTTTTGGCTTTATTCAACCCTGTTTCCATTTGGATCTGATATCTCAATTGTTGAATAAGTTGTAGTACATTAAATGACTGTATATTTTTCCAGTTCCTGGCAATGATAATCTTTGCCGCTACCAGGCAATGAATTGTCAGAACTTGATTCATTTTACTAAGGGAGGGCCATCTTAAGTGCAACAACATAACTTCTGGTGTAGCTTTTATTTTTATATTATTTACAGTATACAGTAATGATTTGACTATAAGCCAAAAAGGTAATACCTTATTGCAGCTCCACCATATATGAAGATAGTCCCCCTTAGTAAGACCGCATCTCCAGCATAGGTCGTCATTATTTTGTGACATTCTTGACAATCTTGTGGGTACCAAGTACCATTTGTTAATCACCTTGTAAAAAGTTTCCATCAAGGAGAGACTGTGCACATATTTGTTAACTTTGGTTATTGCTTCATACCACTCTACCAGTTCTATGGGGCGATTCAGAATTTTTTCCCAACTTTTTATTGCTGTTGGAAAATTCTCTAATTTTGTGATATCCATTAATTTTGTGCATTTTGAAAAGAGATTCTTAGAATCTTTCCTATTAAAGATTATTTTTAATATATGGTATAGTTCTCCCTTATCTATAATTGATTTGCTTTTCAAATAGTTTTTAACTCTTAAGTATGAAAAAGGGGCTTTGGAAGGGACATTGTGCTCACTAATGTGTCGAAGGTTTTTAAGGTTTTTAATTCGCTATTCACCATTAAATCTTCAATCTTTCTAATATTTGCGTCTTTCCAATCTTTTAACGATATGTTCTTTATATCCGTTTCCAGACATTCTATATCTTGGAAACCCAAAATCCTGTTCTTGATGTCTATTTTATTTTTTATTTTTTCCCAGATGGGTATTATTTGATTCAACACAAATGATAGTGAATAATCGCCTGCCTAATTATTCCATATAATATTAGACAGATTTTTAGTTTGACACAAATCTGTTTCAATTCTCCACCATACTTCTTTTGAAGAAATCTCCCTTTGCATCATTGCCATATGGTACATTATCCCAGCTTCATAATATCTTTCAATATCTGGGAAGCCTAAGCCCCCTTTATTTATATTACAGCTCATAGTATTCATTTTTATTCTAGGCTTTTTCCCCCTCCAGACAGAATTAGCAAAAGAAGATTTAATCATTTTCAACCATGGTATAGGAATAATTAATGGCACCATCCTAAACAAATAAATCCACTTAGGCAGGACATAAGATCTCAAAGTGTTCACTCTGCCCCACCATGATATCTCTAAATGGCGCCATTCTTTTAGATCTTTATTTGTATTTTTTAGAAGATGTATAAAGTTTGTTTCCATTATTCTTTCTAGGTCTTTATTTATTCTAATTGCTAGGTATACAAATTCTTCTGATTGGGAATAATTAAATCTATTTTGTAGTTTTTCTATTGCGCTTGGTTCTATATTCTTATACATTGCAATAGATTTGGATAGATTTAATTTATAGTTGGATACCTTACTGTACTGTTCTATTTCTGCCATCACATATGGCAAAGAATTTTCTGGATCAGCGACGTATAAAAGGGTGTCATCTGCGTATAGTGAGATCTTTAAATCTCCTTTAGAGATAGGGAGACCCTTAATTAGCGTGTTTTGTCTGATTTTTGAAGCAAATATTTCTACGGTAATGATGTACAAAATTGGCGACAGGGGACAACCCTGTCTCGTCCCATTTTCCAAGCCAAACCAATTTGAACAGATATTTTGACCTACGGTCCTAGCTGCAGGTTTCTTATACAGAGTGCCTATCGCATCTAACATCCATCCCGAGATATTAAAGGCCCTTAAAGCCCTGAACATGAATCCCCAGCTGACCCTGTCAAACGCTTTTTCTGCGTCTAATGACAGGATCAGCAGGGGACTCTCCCTCTTATCTGCCAAATCAATTGAATCCATCAACCTTCTAATATTATTTCCTGCGTTTCTCCCAGGAACAAATCCAACCTGGACTGATTTAATAATTTCAGGTAGAACTGTTTTCAATCTCTTTGCGATAATTGAAGCGAAAATCTTAACATCGACATTTATTAAAGAGATTGGTCTATAGCTTTTTACATCTGTTGTTATTTTACCTGTCTTCAAAATTGGCAATATATTGGCCCTCAGCATCTCCTGTGGGAATGAACCTCTATCTACAGCTTCATTGAAAGTTCTGGTTAACGGGTCCACAATTATGTTTTTCATAACCTTGAAGAACTTATTGCTAAAACCGTCCGGGCCAGGAGTTTTAAAGTTGGCTAATTTATTTATTGCTTCTGTTACTTCATCTTTAGTAATGATCTTATTTAATAATTCTAATTGATCTGGGGATATTTTTGGTAATTCAAGATCTTTTATATAATTATCTATTTATTCCTCCGAAGGTCTATTGGGCAAGTTGTAAAGTAGCTTGTAAAATTGATTAAAGGTCTCTCCTATTTCTTTCGGAGCTCTATATGTGTTGCCTTCATGTATAATTTTATCTATACGATTATCTGCAATTTTTTTTTTCAGTTGATTTGTTAGGATTTTATCTGCTTTATTTTGTCGATAATAGTATCTAATTTTTAATTTAATTATTTTCTTTTCTATATTTTCTGATATTTTTTTCTTAATAATCTGTTTGATATTAGCTATTTTCTTTTGCCCTTCTATATCCGGATTTAGTTTGTATTCTTTCGAGATTTTAAATAGTTGAATATATAGTTCTGATAGTCCTTTTCCTTCTTTTATTTTGGCTCTCTTTTTGATGTTTATACAGTGTCCTCTTATAGTCGCTTTAAATGTACACCAGGTAATCCAATCTGAAGTATCTTCCGGTCTATTTTCCTCAAAAAAATATTGTGACCATTCTTTTAATAGCTCCTGGTTTTCCATACTAAATAGTATTGAGTCGTCTAATTTCCAAGTAGTTCTGGGGTAAGTATATTTTCCATCTTTTAAATCCATCAAAATAATATTGTGGTCTGACCAGACCATTATTTTAATCGCTATATTAGCTGCTTTTTCTATCGCTTTCGGGTCTCCTAGGAAAAAGTCAATTCTTGAAAATGAGTTATGCGGCCAGGAGTAAAACGTATATTCTTTGGCCGTAGGGTTCCGGACCCTCCAAATATCATAGAGGTTATTTTTTTTTAATAGGTTGTGGAACGTACTTGCATTTCTTACGCCATTTTTATCGGAAATAGCCTTGTTGTTATTACATTTATCTAATACTGTATCCAAAACACAATTGAAATCCCCTCCTATTATCACATACCCCATAGAGACTTTTTCAAGTTGTTCTAAAATATGGGCGAACAGTCTCATCGGATTACTATTAGGTAAGTAAATATTCACAATTGTGTACAGATCCCCGTTAATTTCACAAATCAATATTATAAATCTACCTTCTATATCAGTGTCCTCATGTTTTATTACTACTTGGAGTGATTTTGAAAAACAAATAGCCACTCCCGCTTTCTTTTCGTCTTTTTTTGAGGAGATTGATAATAGTGGAAATAGTGGAATTTTTACCGAGCCATCTAGTGCTATCTCCTAAGGTCCAATGAGTCTCTTGTATCAGGACCACTTGAATTTTTTCTGCTATTAGGTACTCGTTAAAGGCCCATCTTTTATGCGGGCGATTTAGACCTTGGATATTAATTGATGCAAATTTAACCAAACCCTTTTCTTGTCTCTCTACAGTTCCCCATTTCCCCACTGTTCACCGCAAAATCTGTATATGCTAACACAACTGAACTATTCATGCTCATCCACCATTTATACACATTCATACTCTCATCTTTATATTGGTCTCTAATCTCGAGAGGCCTTCTTGCATACATAGTTTGATGCCTTATCAAGGCAATCACTAAGTTCTACTTAGAACTCATGGGCGGGGTACGTTGGTCGATTGTGGTGGCAGGGGGAGTAAGCATCAAACTTTTATAAAATTTCAATTTCGTTCTCTATTAATACTCTAGAATTCTTATTTAATTATTGCTTGAAATCTCTGATAGCCCCTTCATTATTTTACCGTGTTCTAATCATGGGAAGAGAATAGCAAAAAAAAAAAAAGGCCCCTCAATACGTGAATATATATATTGGTCAATTATGGTGTACTTTACTGTTTGTGCCTGTACGCTTGTACTAATAAATACTATTGGTAAAATATGTTTGTGTTATGTTTGTATCATATATCCATTGTGTATCCGTTTAGTAAAATGTTATTTATGTGTTAGTACCTCAGTGGAGCTATTCAGCTTCCAACTAATTCCCCGTGCTAACACGGTGTGCAACATTACTTATGTTTAAACCTATCCACAACTTAAATCATGTGGATTTGCATACCTAACTACATCGTGGACCCCTATTACGTCGTGCTAATTGCTCTAAGAATTTAAATTAGTGTACATAGGCTTATCTTATCAAAAAATTACTATAAAAAAAAAAAAAAACCCACAACAACTTATTTCCTTTTATTTCCCTTCCCTTTCCTCCCCAATCCCTCCTTCTTAAGGGCTTTTTCTATTACGTCAGCTTCTTCTCTTTTAGCCATGCCATGGCTTTCTCTACTGAATCGAAAACCTCCAGCTGATCGTTTATATAGATTCTTATAGCGGTTGGGAAACCCCATGTGTATTTTATCTTATGGGTTCTTAGTATAGCTGTAGCAGATGCAAAATATTTCCTTTGTGTTCTAGTAAAGAAGGACAAATCTGGGAATACAATTATATCTCTGAATTCTTCTCCTTGTGATTTCTTAGCTCTGCTTACTTTCAGAATTTCCTCTTTAAATTGAAAAGATTGAAAACAGCAGATTATGTCCCTTGCCTTGGTATCTGGAATATTTTTAGGTCTATACAGTCTATGGTATCTTTCTGGGGAATAGTTAAATTTCTCTGTCTCTATCCCCCAGGCTTTCCATAAGTTTAACAGGTATTCTGGAATCTTATCCTGAGTTATCTTTTCTGAAATATTCCTCAGTGGCAAATTATTGCGTCTAGAGCGATCCTCCGAATCACCCACTTTTGTTTCCATCTCTTTAATTTTTGCCAATAGTTGGTTATTTTGATCTTTCATCAGTTTCTCTTGAAATTCCAAACAATTAATTTTTTCTTCAGCCATATTTATTTATTCAGTTAGGAATTTCATTTGATTTAAGATCTCCTCTGAGTTCTGTTTAATTTGTTTCATTATTGTTTCTGACTGAGTGTTTAGACATCTCTCCAGGAACTCTGTGGTAACTTGATTACTCAGAGAGTTTTCAGAGCTGTCTAATGTCTGCTCTAGCCTTGATGTCATTAATGAGTCCTCCACTGTTTTTTTTCTATTGACTGGTGAGAAAAAAAGCTTCCTTTTCAGGTTTGGAGTTTTTCTTTTCCCTTTTTAGGGTTGATTTCTCCTGTGGTTTGGAGGCCATTTTCTTAGAAAATTTATCAAGACCAAGATATACTTATTATCTGTGAAAAGGGTATAGTTGTCTAGGTTTAAATATAAAAAAAGCCGCGTGTTCTGTCTCCGTTACGTCACTTCCGGTTTTCAATTACGTCATTTCCTTTTGGAGTGTTTCCGGGTCAGCGGTCATTCTCTCCTCTAGTGATGAACTTCCGGTATTACGGGGACTTTTCTTCACGTGGACAAGTTCAGAGTGTGCATGTGCATTAAAACAAAGTCCATGAAAATTTCTAAGTCCGAGAAAATATCGGACTTATATTACATGAAATAGCAAATGCAAATACAATATTAACTCATACATTCTGCAATAAACTTATATGCCGAGTAAGACTCTAAACCATATAATTTATAAAAATACTATATGTCTAATAATAATACATATTTGAAAGTTTATAAAAAACGGGAGTTTAAAATAAATTAAAACTCCACACCATATTTAAGGGAAAAAAACGAAGAGAGGGAGAAAAGAAGGAAAAAATGATTAGATAAAAATGTATAATCAAGGGCTAAGAATATATAAATGTAAATACAAATATCATAATATTACAAAAAATATCATATTAACAGACATCATATTAAAAGACAAACACATTTATAAAAAGGAGGTAATCTCGAAGTCAACATTTAAACCCTCTGGTGTTAATGTATTTAAATTAAACATCCACTTCATCTCTGCTCTACTTAAAATGTTATCTTTGCTTCCTCCTCTCCAGTGGACTTTAATTTGTTCTATGCCTATAAATGAAAGACCTTCAGGACTGCCTCCATGGTGTTCAGAAAAATGTTTAGACACACTGTGGTTTGTAAATTTCTTTTTTATGTTATTAATGTGTTCGCCTATTCTTATCTTTAATTTTCTAGTGGTCTTTCCAACATATTGATATCCACATGGACAGGTTAGGAGATATATAACATTGGTTGAATTACAAATAATTAATGTATGTATCTTATATTCTTCTTCTGGGTTTTTCCTCGATGAAAACTTTTTTATACTCCTACTCGAATTTCTTTTTACTCTACATCCTGTGCAGTCTTTACAATAATAAAAACCTTTTTGACCGTCTAGAAAAGTAATTTCTCTTTTATTTTTATCTAGAAAACTGGTTGTTAAAATCTGTCTAAAATTCTTTGCCCCTCTAAAAATAAATTTTCTCTGTTCATTTATAAAAGGTAAAATATCCAAATCTTCCTTTAAAACATGCCAATGCTTTTTAAAAATGTTACAAACTGACTTACTGTTAGTGCTGAAATTTAGAATAGATTCACTATTTTTCTCTTTTTTATTATTGTTATTATATTCCAAAAGTTGATTTCTATCTTTTCTACCTATTTCTTCTATAGTCTTTTCGATAGAAATTGGATCATATCCCTTATCTATAAACTGCTGAGCTAGATCTTTTGATTGGTTCTGATAATCTTTAAAATCAGTACAGTTTCTTCTTAGTCTAAGAAATTGACCTTTTGGTACGTTTACAAGCCACGGTTTAAAATGGCAGCTTTGCAACTCAATAAAACTATTAACATCCACTTTCTTAAAATGGGTTTTACTTTTGATTTGATTCGATTCAATAAAAATATCCAGGTCTAAAAACTTAATACTTTGATCGCTAATCTGGTAGGTAAGTTTTATGTTCCAATCATTAGAATTCAGGTTATCCAAAAAATTGTTAGGGAGCCTGTACTGCCCTTCCATATAATAAAAATATCATCTATATAGCGCTTGTAGAGGACCAGGTCTGCTCCCAGTTCTATATTAGGCTGAATAAATCATTCCTCCCAGTGTGACATAAATAAATTCACGTAACTGGGAGCAAACCTGGTCCCCATCGTTGTTCCCTGGATCTGCAAGTAATATTGATTTTCATACCAAAAAAAAATATTTTTAAAAATAATTTCAATGCCTCTTAAAATGAATTCTATTTGTAATTGATTAAAATTGCCAAATTTGTGTAAAAAATGTTTAGCAGCTTCACAGCCTCTATTATGGGCTATATTTGTATATAAGCTGCTAACATCTGCACAGGATGTAGAGTAAAAAGAAATTCGAGTAGGAGTATAAAAAAGTTTTCATCGAGGAAAAACCCAGAAGAAGAATATAGGATACATACATTAATTACTTGTAATTCAACCAATGTTATATATCTCCTAACCTGTCCATGTGGATATCAATATGTTGGAAAGACCACTAGAAAATTAAAGATAAGAATAGGCGAACACATTAATAACATAAAAAATTAATTTACAAACCACAGTGTGTCTAAACATTTTTCTGAACACCATGGAGGCAGGCCTGAAGGTCTTTCATTTATAGGCATAGAACAAATTAAAGTCCACTGGAGAGGAGGAAGCAAAGATAACATTTTAAGTAGAGCAGAGATGAAGTGGATGTTTAATTTAAATACATTAACACCAGAGGGTTTAAATGTTGACTTCGAGATTACCTCCTTTTTATAAATGTGTTTGTCTTTTAATATGATGTCTTTTAATATGATATTTTTAGTAATATTATATTTGTATTTATATTTATATATTCTTAGCCCCTGATTATACATTTTTATCTAATCATTTTTTCCTTCTGTTCTCCCTCTCTTCGTTTTTTTCCCTTAAATATGGTGTGGAGTTTTTATTTATTTTAAACTCCCGTTTTTTATAAACTTTCAAATATGTATTATTATTAGACATATGGTATTTTTATAAATTATATGGTTTAGAGTCTTACTCAGCTTATAAGTTTATTGCAGAATGTATGAGTTCATATTGTATTTACATTTGCTATTTCATGTAATATAAGTCCGATATTTTCTCGGACTTAGAAATTTTCATGGACTTTGTTTTAATGCACATGCGCACTCTGAACTGGTCCACGTGAAGAAAAGTCCCCGTAATACCGGAAGTTCATCACTAGAGGAGAGAATGACCGCTGACCCGGAAACACTCCAAAAGGAAATGACGTAATTGAAAACCGGAAGTGACGTAACGGAGACAGAAAACGCGCCTTTTTTTGATATTTAAACCTGACAAGTAGTCACAAAATTTAGCACTTTGAAAAAGACCATTGGTCGAAACGCGTTGTGCCCTTTATCTATTGGAGATCCATTTTTATGCTGCTTTGTACAAATAAAGATTTTGTTCCTGCACCCATACCTTCTTTTTGGCGTATGTTAACCATCCAGGAGGGAAATTGAGGATTTGCAGAGAAACTTCTACACTACATCCAGCACTTTTGGTCCCACACAATATCTAAAAAGGCGCTTTAAGTCTGAGCCACTTCCATAGGCTCAGCAAATTATGAGTGAGAGTATTTCTTCTCCATTCTTTTTTTAATTTATTATACAGGCTATACTATGTCTTGTGTTTTATATTTTTAGGATACAGATATACATGGTAATATTGCATGTTTTTTTATTCACCTACTGGTTTATTCACCATACATTTTGCTCTCACCATATTGTATATTTTATTGTCGATTTTATTTGTGTGATTTGGAGTGATACACACTTGGTGATTTAGAGCATTTTTTCTTCAGTTTTCGTTTTCCCTTTCTTTTCTACTTTTATCTACTGTTAGTTCTTTCAGTGTAATTAAATTATACAGCAAAGCATACGCACCTGCAGACACAGACAATCTTACTGATGCACACAAATAGGCTCATTGACAGACAATCTTAATGACACACACAGACAAGGTTACTGGCACACACACAAATTTAGTACAGACAAACTCTGATACACACACAAGCTTACTACAGACAAGCTCACTGTCACACACACACACTCACTACAGACAAGCCCATTGACACACACATGCTCCCTACAGAAGAGCTCACTAACACACAGATTCACTACAGACAAGCTCTCTGACACACATAAACTCACTAGCAGGCGGACACACACAGAGGCTCCCTCTCTAGCAGATGTGCGCGCACACACACAGATGCTCGCTCGCTCACTCACTAGCAGATGCACACATACAAAGGCAGAGAGTCACTGACACCGAGGCAAACATCCACACATACAGAGACAGGCAGACAGTCACTGACACCGAAGCAAACATCCACACATACAGAGACAGGCAGACAGGCACACGCACAGGCAGACCGTCGCACGCACGCAGGCAGTCTCACACACACAGTCAGTCACACACACGCAGACAGTCACACACACACACACAGTCACACACACACGCAGGCAGTCACACACACAGGCAGTCACACTCACAGTCACACACACAGGCAGACAGTCACACTCACAGTCACAGTCACACACACACACACACACACACAATCACACACTCACAGACAGTCAAACACTCACAGGCAGACAGTCACCAACACAGACAGTCACACACACAGGCAGACACACACACACAATCACACACACAGGCAGACATTCACACACTGACACACCGATCTGCTTCTTACCTTCTGCTTGGAGCTCCTGGAGGCTGGGTGTTGGGGAAGCAGGGACTTCTTCCTGCTTCCCATGCTGCAGTCAGCCAGGGCCCCCGCCGCACGCTAAGCTCCACCCCGCCACACGCTAAGCTCCACCCCGCCACACGCTAAGCTCCGCCCCGCCGCACACTAGGCTCCGCCCCAACGCAAATTATTATTATTTTTTTATGATCCCGGCCGGCCATGTGTGAGCTGTGCCGGCCGCCTGGCTCCCCCTGCTCCCATGGGGCTCTGTGCGGCGCACAGCTCACACATGGCCGGCCGAGATCACAGGAGCCTAATCACTGAATGGGGCTGTCAGCCCAGCCTCAGGTCCCGCGGCCCACCGGGAAATTTCCCGGTATCCCGGTGGGCCAGTCCGGCCCTGCTCGTATACCCCTGTCTCATCTTTCCTCCAAACTAAGATCTTTTAACCTTTCCTTGTACGTTTTATCCTGTTATCTGTGAACCAGTTTAGTTTAGTACTGTTTAGTACAAATTGTTCATCCTGTCCATTATTGGCTGGAAAATATGAAGCTGTCTTACTGTGCTGTTTTTTTGGGGTTTTTTTAAGCCAGAAAAGTGTCACATTTTTGTAATGCAAATTGTGGACAATTGTCTGAAACTTTTCTAATATTTTATGCAGTCCAAATCTTGCAACAAGCTGGAAAGTATGACAATGGGTTGTTCTGCTGTAGTACTTGACATTGCAACCACAACTGACCACTTAGAATGAGCATCCACAGCTAGTCAGTACATTTATTCATCCACTAGCCTGGCAAAATAAATGTAAATTCTTGTTCAATGTTCAGTTTACCATGGCCAAGTACTGGTGGAATACCTGGTTTAGTCAGTATATTTTCACTGGCAGACATTTTATGTTAAGATAGAAATTAAAATTGTATAATGCAAGTCAACACTTAGCAGATGTGACTCCATTTTGTAACAATATCCACAGATATATATATAACATAAAATATATGTACTTCAGCGCTCAAGTAAAGTAATTACAGACCAATGGCAGCTAAAACACCAAGTACTGAGTCTCTCTCTTCCGATCGTAGGCTGGGTAAAGAACAGGAGGTAGGTGCAGCACCTAAATAGTCCTCATAGGGGTATGTAAAAGGAAAAAAAGGGAGAAACTATAGTGTAATATTTAAAACTTCGGTTGGTGTAAATTAGATAAAAAAAATATGGCCACTCACACTTTTCTGGGCCTGCTGGGATCATATTGACAACAGAATTAAACTGATCTTCTCTACCAACATATGCGATCAAATCACAGTGTGTAGAAGAATACTCCCCTCCCCAGTGGTCATCTAGTGGGGTAGCAGATCAAAAAAAAAAGTTTAACAGCATGAGATAGGTTACTGGCTTGCTATGTGGTGTGTGTATTTGTGTTTAACATTGCATTAACAATACACTTATTTCAGGTGGAAGGGTTTTTATCCACACGTTTTCCCCATCACAACCTTTTTGGTATGTACTTAACAAGTAACACCAAGCCTCCATAGCAAGCCAGGTTATATCATGCTGATGAGTTGAAATAACAATGAAACAGCTGTCTATGAGTGGTTCACTGGCATTGCACCTCTTCCTGTGTTGTGTTTCAAAGCGGTTATATACAGCAGACACATACTCCAAGGAATCCATGTATAAAGTGGAATTATGAGGCAAAAATGTGGTTCTTTGTTGAGCTCATTTGCATATGCGTACCCAAAATCCTTTGCAGTAGTGAGAGCACTGTTAAAGTGAGATTTCTGTGGTAAAAGCAAGTCTTATGGCTTGCCTGGTGTGTGTATTTGTGTTAAACATTGCTGTGACAAACTGCCATTTGCCACTGGGCATTGGAGAGGACTGATCGCTAGCCTCCTGCCCTGCGACAATGGCCCTGGGATGTATTGCCCTTTGAGAACTGCATTTGGGCATAATGGATTTTTGTATGCTGTTCCTGGCCCTTTAAATACTTTAGAGCAGTGTTACAACTTTTAAACTGGCACTTCAAATGCAGTCGAAGTGCCAAAGTCGTCGAAATGCCGAAGTCGTCGAAGTGGCGGCTACGAGGACGACACTTACATTGAGAAGGTAAAGAGGCAGTTGGTCTGCTATGGCCCAGGCCCTTCAAACAAGGTGATCTCCCAAGTAATGCGCCAGTTGAGTGCTGAGAACAGTGCGGCAAGGGCCTTTGAGCAAAGACTGCGGAGCTTGAGGATATGGACACCCAATCTCCAGTGGCAGTTGGCGCCCCAGGGAGACGAAGGTGGCATCCTTCCTCCCCAGCGGCCGTGTGAGTTACAGGGAGCCGAAGGTGTCGTCCTTCCTCCCCAGCGGCAGTGCGAGTTACAGGGAGCCGAAGGTGCCGCCCTTCCTCCCCAGTGGCAGTGTGTGGTACAGGGAGCCGAAGGTGCCGTCCTTCCTCCCCAGCGGCAGTGTGAAGTCCAGGGGGCCGAAGGTGTCGTCCTCCCCCACCCCCCCCGCAGCAGCAGTGTGTCCTACAGGGAGCAAAGATAGTTGGTCTCTCTCTCCAGCAGCAGGACAATATTACGGAAGTGGAGACAGGCGGTCTCCCTCTCCAGTGGCAGCTTGTGTTTCAGGGAGAGGAGCACAGCACCCTCCCTCCCCAGTGGCAGCTTACCCTAACAAGGGGAGACACCAATCTCCCAGACGGCACAGATGGGACCGTGGTCTCTGTGCCTGACCTACGGGGATGCTGGACAGCCTGTCCAGATCACCAACTACCCTCACAGGGACAACAGGAGGAAGGGGTAAGTACAAATTCCCCTCCCCAGCTAACTCCTAACTTGGCCCCAGGGTTAACAGAGGAGATGTTAGCCCTCACTGACCCCCATGTTCCCCTGGCTACTGAGCTGGACTATGTTCTCAGCACCCCAGCAGAAGAGCTGGCAGCTGGGCAGAGTGCAGTCGGCCTCTGCCCTACCTTTGCCCCTGGTCCAGAGCCTGATGTCCTGCAGGCTATCCCAGCAGAAGAGCTGGCATCAGGGCAGAGAGCCGCTGGCCTCTGCCCTACCGACCCCCTTGTTACAGGACTGGCCTGCACTCCCTTCACCCCAGCAGAAGCGCTGGCATCAGAGCAGAGCGCCGCTGGCCTCTGCCCCTCAAGTTGCCACAGCGTGTTGCTCTTGCAATTTGTTGTTGTGGGGGAAAGAAAAAAGAAATAATAGGCGCTCACTATAGTGATCGGGCAGCAGTATACCAAACAAGGATTCCCCAACCTTGTGAATGAGTAATAGAAAAAACAGAAGTGGCGTATACCGCGCCTAGTGATTTATATATATGCAGAAAAATACATAAATGTATCCTTGAATATTCTGATAAATCATAACCTCGGAAAAGAATAAAGATAAAAAATCATAGTGCAATACAGTACATGTTATCTTAAATACAGGTAGTTATATGGCTTTGCACAGTCCACTCACATTTAAATGAGCTATAACAGAGCTCTTCTGTAAAGCGCTTGGACGGTACAATCCCCGTCTCTGGATTTGTAGTGGTAGTCACAGATGTTTTCAAAGTGCAATGTGCTTGGTAGATATAAAAAAGAAAGATAGCAGCAATATGGTGAAGTAAGTACTAATATTGTATTAAATGATGAATAGTATTGTACTTACACTTTCTAGAGCAAATGACCTGCTCTAGTATAAGCAGCTTAGGTGGTATAATCCCCACCAAGGATATACAGGATCCAGGAAACCAAAACAATTTTGAAACTATAAAAAGTAACTTTAAAAAAGTATACTTTTGGGGGGCGGGGCCTGGCCGCCGGTCGGATCAGACACGCTGTGTCTGAGCTCCTGCCTCGGAGCTAGGAAAATCGGAGCCAACCGCGGGCCATGAGCAAACCATAGCCTGAAAACGCGATCATTAAATCCCCCAGGCGATGGCGATTCCGGGGATACCCGACAGGACCCCCAAAGGCACCAAAGTCACCCGATCGAGGCCTGAGGCCTACAGCTTGAGCTTGGGTGGGACGGCCGCTCACCCAGTTCTCTGACCGGCGGTCTGCCAACCCCCTCCCCCCCCCCTCTGGGCCGGGGGGGTCATCCCGGTCCCCACGGGCGACCACCACCGCAAACCGCAACATCTCCACTCCGACCGAGCATTAAGGAACGGACGGAGTGCACCAAGATGGCCGACCAACAGCCACAAGACACAACCACCGAGCAGAGCGCACAAGTGAGTCTAGTGGTCACCTCATGACGGAGAACAGCAGCGGCTCCCTCACCAAGCCCTGCGCCCATCTGGCGACACCCGTGCAAAAAACGGGGGAGTGTGCGGAGATAGAGGAAGAGCGGGGGAAGGACGGGACCTCCCTGGGCACTCTCTACCAGGCAACAAGGCTGACACACATAACGGGCCCATCTGGGCTGAAGACCGAAGAGGGTGGAATCCCAGAGCACCGACCGCCTATGCTGGAAAACACCCACAGCAGCCCCGCACAGGGGAAGAACTCGGCTTCCCACGTGAGTTACCCGGTTCGCGGACCTGAGGTGCAGGCCTTCAAGCAAGCCCGGGGCTATAGGGGGAACTTGACAATACCCTGCCCCGCACTTTCCCACACCGATCCCGAGATGAGGCACGGGCTTGGCCGGGACTTTATAACCCCCAAAAAAGCACAGCAAGATGGCGGGTCAACCCACACGCTGGACTCATTTGTACTGTGCGGCCAAGCTGTCTTCCCGCTCCGGTGTGGGTGCTTTAGCAGCTAAGTCACTCGCAACACAATTAGCCTGCAGTCTAACTTAGCCACACACACCTCACATAGCCTGCACAACGCCAGTTAGACAAGCCAGAAGCTTTGCATGTGCCACAGCTATTGCTCCTGTAATCGAATATCAATGCATGTTGCCCACCCAACCAAACGTGAAACCTAAACCTGAATCACTCCCCTCACTTTACCGCATGTGGTGAACTACTCATAGCTTCAATAGCTCTTGCCACTGCATAATCATCACATGCCTAGAAAGTTAAACGATATCACTATGTTGTGTTACCAAATACCTAAACACGTAAAGCTATACCATTTCTATTGTTATATATATATATAAAAAATGTGCTCGATCTACCATGTACCCATGTTCAATTGTTTGTATTGTGCTAGAGGACTGCCTTTGGGGTACCTCACAAGCAGCTGTCATTTGCCTACGCACTACAAAAATAAAGAATTAAAAAAAAAAAAAAAAGTATACTTTAATATTACAAACAAAATAGTAAATGGTGAAATATATAAAATATAAAATAAGTCCCACTTAACGCGTTTCGCCTGATAGGCTTCTTCAGAAGTGTGGTTAAATGTCCCAACAGTTCGTTTCTATATCCTTGCTGATGAGAAGATGGTTTCCTGGTGTGTCTGCTTCCTGGTTCCGGCTTGCTGCTGACACGCACGCGTCATACCGGAAATGACGCGGCACCCGCGTCGCACCGGAAATGACGCGTAACTCGCGTTGAAACCGGAAATGATCGCGGCATCATAGTGAAAGAGAAATGGAATAATTTGGCGTCTTGGAACGCACGCTACACCAATCAATGGTGTGCGTTGCGTTCCGAGCGTCACCCGCCCCAATGTTGAACAGGGTGAAATCTAGGAATCACATGGAGCGAAATAGGGCATGTCGGCCATCTTTAGTGTGGGCAAACATGCAAATATACAATAAAATAAAGCAAAAATTACGGAAAATTATAATAAATATGGATATTAGAAATATAGACAGCGAAGAATGAGCTGTACTCCCAATTGGTATAACTTAATCTTTAAAAGAAAAATATGCAGGAATATATATAAGCAAAAAAAGAAAAACATTTCCAAAGGGAGAATGTATCCATGGTAAATCTATAGTACATAGAAGCAATATATCCATGGTCAATCTGTGGCACATTAAAGCAATATATACAATATATACACAGCACTATCAAAGGGAGAATAACTCCATGGTAGATCTATAGTACATTAAAGCAGTATATGCATAGTTAATTTTTGGCACATAAAAGCAATATATACAGAACAATATGGCATAAGGAACCAAACAAAGGAATAGCGGCCATAAGGCACAGTAGATATGAAACATACAAAATATAAAAAATATAAAAAAATATTAAAAATATTAGAGGGCAAGTGAGACCAATTCTAAGATGAACGTATTGGGGTGTATTTATAAAAAAGGTGGAGAAAAATTATTGGAAATTTGCAGAATAAGTAAAACAATTAGCTGAATATAAGAAAAAGTTTAAAACTATAAATAATAAATATTAAACGTAAAATAAGATAAAAAGTTAAATATTATAAAAATTATTATAAAAAATTGAATAAATCGAAATCGACATTTAACCCTTTGGGGTGTAGGGTATCTAATTGGTATACCCACTGCATTTCCGTTTGTCCAATCTTTTTTATAAAATCTCCTCCTCTCCAGTGGTTTTTAACTATTTTAATCCCGGTAAACATGAGGTGTTTAGGGTCATTATTGTGCATGCAGAAGTGAGCTGGTATTGAATGATTCTGTAAACCTTTTTCAATATTTCTACAGTGTTCTGCAATTCCAATAAATAAATTACGTTTTTACTGTTGCATGTAATGACCTCTTTTATATTGTATGTTTTATTAGTATTATTTGATTTAAAATCAGTAATTGTTCTTTTAGTGGTTTTTGTTTTCCTACATGCCACACAGCAATTGCATTTATAAAAACCTTTTCTGTCCAGGGGGCGGGGCCGGGCCGCCGAGCTGAACGGTCGCAGGACAGATCAGCTCCTGCAAACCACGATCTATTAAGCCTGGAAATCGTGACTTTCAATAACTTAAATGACCACCAACTGCAACCCTTGGTGTGAAAGGGCCACCGGTACCGAGGAGAGGCTTGCTCCCTGAGTTCTAGTCCCTCGGAGGAGAGGTCTCTGCCGCCTCAGACGAGACCTTGCCCGGCGGTGAGTGGAGTGGACGGCCGCTGCTCCACTATCCTGCCTATCGGTGCCCGACGGACACGCTGAACCTCTGCGGACCCGGTCCTGATTTCCCCCCCCTCTGGACCGGGGGGGTGATCCCGGTCCTCACCCCAAGGCCACACTCGGACGCAACACCATGCCACTACATAGGCCCAAATCAAGATGGCTGCCATACATGGGCCTGCTTCCCGGCAAGTTACCTCACAGCCTACTCCCCTTGTGAAAACTTGTGCTCACAACTTTGGGCGAAGCTACAATTAAGCAGACAACCTCATGCCTATCAAACTACTGAAGGAGGCTTCGTGGAGCGACCTCTACTGTATGTCCCCCACGTGGTGTCGTGGAGGTGTAGATGCAGATGGACGGCGCAAACTGCGCACTAATCTTGACGGCACAACCCCCAAGCCAGCTGCCTCTTACCTGGATCGCAAACCGCCCTGTTGGCAATTATCCCACAGAAGGAGGAATCCGGATAAGCGGTGCCGGATGCCTGAACCTGAAAGGCCGAACGCTACAGCACCAGCGACCGGGCAGGACTGGCCTTTGAAAAACACCCTATCAGAGCAGGCAGCGGCTGTGGATCATTGGAGCGACCTGCTCAAGTGTGCTGGACTCTGGTGGCCCAGTGGCCGCGCCTCACCCTCAAAGGGCATCAGCTGAGTGAGCTAAAGACAATCTCTACCGCGACAATAGCGTAACTATTCCTTTTGTCTTACCCTACAAACCGAATCTCATACAGTGTTTGCAGTATCCTAATCAATTACCTCCAGTGGCACTAATAACCTGATAATTCTCTCTTGCTCTATACGCTTCTGAGTTTTACCATTGCTGTAACCCCCACCAGTGCATAGGAAAAGCTTTATATCATTAATCATTATATTTTTTAGTAGGTATCAATCCCATGCACAGTGGAATAATTATCTTGTCTATGAGCCACCCTTATTGGTTACCACGCTATCTCCCATTATAATCTTAAAAATTGTGCAGGATCTCAGACAGGCATAATGTACTCTTGTTAACATTCACTTAAGTTTTACTATGCAATGTCTTTATTACTATGTGAATTCCGCAACGCACAACAAAAATAAAGAATTAAAAAAAAAAAAAAACCTTTTCTGTCCATAAAATTATTAATTTTATTAGGGCTATTTCCTGTAAAAATTTTTGTTAAGTGCATTTTAAGATTAGGGGCTCCTCTGAAAATCACTTTAGGTTTGTTAGGGATTATTTTTCCTAGAATTTCATCCTCCTTCAGTAAGTGCCAGTGTTTAATTATAATTTTCTTCAATTGTTTATTTTTATTGTTGTAATCTAATACGATTGGTAGAGTAAAATCACAATTATCTTTATTAGCTGGAATTTTAGTCTTATGTATCAATTGATTCCTGTTGATTATAGATGTTTGATTGATTGTTGAGTCAATCTGATTAGTATCGTAGCCCTTTTGTATAAAGCTTTTCTTTAATGTGTTTGCTTGCTTTAAAAATACAGATTTATCTGAACAGTTTCTTTTAAGGCACATCATCTGGCTTTTAGGTATGCTATCTAACCATATTTTGTTATGGCAACTATCAGTACTTATGTAGTTGTTTACATTTACATCTTTGAAATGTGTTTTCGTTTGTATTTTGTTTTCTTCAATGTATATGTTTAAATCTAAATAAGTCACCATAGTATTACTAAAATCTGCTGTTAAAACAATACCTTCTTCGTTGTTGTTTAAAAAAAGAGATACAATCCTTGGCTGAACTAATAGACCCCTTCCAGATAAACAGAAGGTCATCTATATAACGAGAGTAGGATACCAGGCTTTCCACCCAGTCATGCCCCCTCCAGACGGACCGATCCTCCCACTCCGCCATATAGAGGTTGGCATAACTGGGTGCAAACCTGGTACCCATAGCTGTCCCAGTATTCTGTAGATAAAAACTGTCCTTAAACCAGAAATAATTGTGTTTTAAAATTAAGTCTATGCCCTCAATGATAAAATCTATTTGTTCTTGGAACATAGAATCGTCTCGTTCCAAGATGGACCTTACTGCTTGGCATCCCTTCTTGTGCTGGATGATTGTGTACAATGACTGTACGTCACATGTAATGAGTATATAATCCTTTTTCCAAATTGTGGTTTCTAATTTTTTCAAAAGATCTATCGTGTCTTTTAGATATGATCTTGTTTTTGTGACGTATGGTTGTAGCATCGTGTCGATATATTCAGATAAATTCGAGAGAAGGGATCCTATTCCTGACACAATGGGGCGTCCTGGTGGATCGATTAAACTTTTGTGAATTTTTGGGAGGAAATATATTACTGGGATTTTAGGAAATTGTATTTTTATATAGTTATACTCCTTTTCGTTTAAAATTCCGGTATCTTTCCCTTTCTTTAAAAAAAGCATAAAATTCGGATTTTATATCTGCTGTTGGATCTTTGTCTAATTTGGTATAAGTAGTGTAATTGTTAAGCTGTCTATAAGCTTCTGTTTCATATTTTTCTTTAGATTGGACGAGGCCTCCGCCTTTGTCGGCTGGTTTAATTACTATTGAGGTATCGTCAAATAAATCTTTCAATACTTTCATTTCTTTCCTATTCATATTTGGTCTGTCTTTTGTTTTTTTTAAATCTAAAGTCTTTAAATCATTGCATACTTTTTTCTCAAATATCTCCAAAGCGCTAGATTTAAAGTGTGCAGGATAAAAGGTGGATTTCTTCTTTAGTTCACTACTTTTGTATTCTTTTGTGTTTGTGTTTACCGTATTAACATTTTGATTATTTTGATTAGAGTTATTTTTATTGATAAAAAAAGTTTCAAGGTCGCATTTCTGACAAATGTATTTACGTCTATATAGGCTAAGAAGGAATTATATGGCTTGGTAGGGGCAAATTTTAAACCTTGTTTTAAAATATTTGTTTCTATTGTACTCTATTGTATTGAAAGTGAGTATTTTGATGGTGAGTGTTTTGATGGTGTCTAGTGTGGAACCTATCATATCTTGTGGTATGTCTCTCATTATTTGTGTGGTACTTAGGCGATCTATCTGGTGATCTATACCGGTTATTGTGAAAGTGTTTTCTTTCGTGAAATTCTTTACTTTGTAACCTTTTCGGTCTAAACTGATGGCCACCATAAGAGTTTGGGTTGTGGTGTGTTACTCCATTAGTCCATCGATTTTGGGTGTTAGATTTTTTTGCATTATATGTACGAACTTGTTTTTGTGCATAGTCGTGTTTATCTCGGTTGTATTTTTGTATTTTTATTTTTTTGTGTCAGTTTCAATTTTTTCTACAGTTTTTTTGATTTTTTGTGATTCATTATAGTATTCTTCGGTATCTCCAAAAGGGATTAATTGTTCTCGTCATGTGTTTATTTTTTTATCTATTACAGATAACTTCTTTTTAACTTTAATGAGACTTTTCATTAATCCAAATGTGCAATACTCTAAGTGGTTATACCATTCTTCCATAAACGTTTTATTTTCAGTATCTGAGGTGGGCATTTTAAACAACCTGAGTCCTCTAGGGACGAACTGTTGGGACATTTAACCACACTTCTGAAGAAGCCTATCAGGCGAAACGCGTTAAGTGGGACATATTTTATATATTTCACCATTTACTATTTTGTTTATAATATTAAAGTATACTTTTTTAAAGTTACTTTTTATAGTTTCAAAAATGTTTTGGTTTCCTGGATCCTGTATATCCTTGGTGGGGATTATACCACCTAAGCTGCTTATACTAGAGCAGGTCATTTGCTCTAGAAAGTGTAAGTACAATACTATTCATCATTTAATACAATATTAGTACTTACTTCACCATATTGCTGCTTTCTTTTTTATATCTACCAAGCACATTGCACTTTGAAAACATCTGTGACTACCACTACAAATCCAGAGACGGGGATTGTACAGTCCAAGCGCTTCACAGAAGAGCTCTGTTATAGCTCATTTAAATGTGAGTGGACTGTACAAAGCCATATAACTACCTGTCTTTAAGATAACATGTACTGTATTGCACTGATTTTTTATCTTTATTCTTTTCCGTTGTTGTGGGGGGGCTGCTCTGGCACTGGTTTATTGTGGGTTGGTGGATCGACTAACATAGGCACTGACCGACAGAAGGTCAGGTGCCTGGTTAGTCTTCCCCAAAGGGGAGATATGTGACAAACTGCCATTTGCCACTGGGCATTGGAGAGGACTGATCGCTAGCCTCCTGCCCTGCGACTATGGCCCTGGGATGTATTGCCCTTTGAGAACTGCATTTGGGCATAATGTATTTTGTATGCTGTTCCTGGCCCTTTAAATACTTTAGAGCAGTGTTACAACTTTTAAACTGGCACTTCAAATGCAGTCGAAGTGCCGAAGTTGTCGAAGTGCCGAAGTTGTCGAAGTGGCCGCCATTCGACAAACGAACACGTGGCGGCGGCCATTTTAACTTATTTGAATGCGGTCAGCGGTGTGTGCAGCCAAATCTATGGAACTGTTTCCGGCTACCCAATTGCACGAACACCGCTGACCCGTACCTACTTCGACACCGCGGCTGGAGACTAAGTCCCGTTCGAAGATTCAAACGCTAGTTCGAATGGGACTTAGTCATTTTCTCGGTGTAAAATGGACCGACCGCACAGCCCAAATCCATGGAACTGGTCGGTCATAAAGGCCTTCCAGCTAACTCTTTAACCCCTAGATGGAATTGGCTGAATTTTGGATATGTGTGTAAGTAAAGTGTGCTGATTATTAATATGTGGTTTTTATGAAGATTGAATGTATAGTTTTAAAGTTATAACAATGTATACGTTTTAGCTTGGAGATAGTTGAGTAGATACAGTAAGAAACTCAATTATCCCCCAAGCAGAGGGGAGGGAATATGTGGGATGTGACCGATATTTAATTGGTTAATGCCTAATTGCCTCTGGGCGTCTCCCTTGCAGGGGAGCACTGCATAAAAGCAGAGTACCTGCCATTAAACATGAGTTCTTCTTTTACCCTCAATCTAGAGTCCTGTCTCTTATTGGGGGAATTGCTATATCACTACACGGGATTGCTATGCTCTGCATGCTCCCTTGGATAATCACTTCTAAGCTCTTGTAAGGGCTTGTTCCTGCTTCACTCTCTTAGAGGAGAGGCGTACAAACGGCGGCCACCCAGTGGTCGGCAATTTACCTACAGCAGGCTCCCAGCCTGGAAGGTAAATTGACGGCACACTTCCACTTCTGGGTGGTCCGCCTGTGTGGTACTTGGTTCAGTAAGCCCCATTTACTGAACCAAGTGGGAGAAAGCCATGCACAAAGGATTTTAAAGGTTTAAGGACATAATCTTAAAGGGACATTGTCACACAAAGTCTCAATATGTCCCCAGACGGTTCTTAAAGGGCCAGCACTGTCCAATACAAGTCCATAAGCCCAAATGCAGTTCTTAAAGGGCCATACACAGTCCAATAGAAGTCCATGAGCCCCTAGACTGTTGTTAAAGGGCACAATCTCCCAGGGGCCATAGTCAGAAGGTAGGAGGCGGGCAAACAGGCCCCTCCAACAACCAGTGGCGAGGTCACTTTCGCCACAATTGTGATGGATGGAGTGTATATTTCTCCAAAAGTATTGGAATATGTAAAATAATAGCCCCAGGAAGAAGGTCTGTCTGTTTTAATCAGAGCAATTTTGCAGTTTAATATGGGTTCCTAGGGTGGAGCATTTGGAGTGAGGGGAGGGCTAGTGCTCCATTCCACAGTTTATATACAGCACAGCAGGTGAGCAATCCAATCCAGTACTTCTGGCAGTAGTTTTGGATCACCCAGATAGCTGCTCACCTGTTGGCAATGATTAGCACAGGACTGCTATAAAATTTCCCTGTCAGGGATTCACAGGGAGAAGGACAAGCTGTGTGTGAGACTGGATTTTTCCCCTACAAGAGTATTTGTGTTCTGAAGGAGAAAGAAAACATTTATTTGGGAAAAAAGGTCTGTGCAAAAAATTAGCATTTTGTATGGTGGGAAGCTGCCCGACAGCAGTTAGAGGAAAATCTGTTAGTGCTCAGAAGAGCAAGGCTTTTCCTTTTTGTTTGTTTTATTTGCTGCTCCTACCCCTAAGGATGCATGATGGAAAGTTTCTGTCATGCAGTATTTTTACAGCAGGGTCTATTACCTAACTATGAGCCCCAGGTATCATTTGATTCATGGGGCTCCTCTCTCACCATGGTCCAGAGTTAGTGGCCCCAGACTGACTGATGCTCTGTTTGCAGAGCTCAAAGTGAGTGCTGCAAACAAGTATTTAAATCCCCACTATTGCAGTTTGGTGTGGTCAGGGTTAAATCCTTGCTCACATAGGGGAGTTCCAGGTATCAATGGAAACCTGGGGCTCCCCTCTATCAGCTGGGGACATTTTTAGTGACCCCAGGCTTTTTGATGAGCTACATGCAGTGCTGGAAGCCAGTGTGGCATGTATCTGCTTAAATAGGCATTTAAATGCCTATATCTAGACTGTGGTGTAAGCAGGGTTAAATCCCTACTCACACCAGGAAACCCAGGTATCATTAGAAACCTGGGTCTCCCCTCTGTCAGCTGGGGTCATTTTTAATGTCCCCAGACTGACATCTGAGATACATGCAGAGCTCAAAGTGAGATCGGCATGCAGCTGTTTAACTGGGGATTTAAATCCCCATAGAACACAATGCAGTGTGAGCAAGGTTAAATCCCTGCTCACACTAGGAAACCCAGGTATCATAAGAAACCTGGGGGTCCCCTCTATCAGCTGGGGCCATTTTTAGTGGCCCCAGGTTTTTGATGAGCTGCATGCAGAGCTCAAAGTGAGATTGGCATGCAGCTCTTTTAATGGGGATTTAAATCCCCATAGACAGCAATGTAGTGTAAGTGATACCGGAGAAACTGACGGAAGCCAAGCACAGAGAGATGGACACTGGTTTCTTCAGGAAGGAAGAGATTCTTTATTCGATTCACCGACCGGGACTCAGAGGGACTAATGTCACCAAAAAACAGCAAAGTCTGAGTCCTGATCATACAGTGTAGGTCCCTTATATAGGCATGTAGCTCCTCCCATAATCAGTTCAACCTACACATACTCTTATCTAATCAACCGAATAGAGACTAAAATCCTGTTTGACCACATGGCTTGCCCAGCACAATGGAGGAGGGGAAATACTCATATATCCTGTATTCCTACTTATGCTCCTTACACTACTGATTGTATCTTAGCTACGTGTAACTGACTTAACTGGTACATCAACATATGCAAATGCACATACCATGTGGCAATCTTGTCCTAGTAAATTTATTTTTACTGAGATTCCACCACAACTCCACTTGGGACACTTCACTGAAAACTGTTTTGAATTCAAATTCATTTTTTTTAAAGCATTTTTCACACACAAGCAAATATTAATGCTAACGTTGGCCAGTGTTTGTGACTAAGTGGCTATTAAAAAACTGGACATGCCCCATTTGTACTTTTGCAAATGGTATGCTATCATGGTGGACATTTTCATTCCTGGGCTACCATATGCAGGGCTGCCATCAGGAATTTTGTTGTTCCTGACAAATCTCAAGGTCTGGGTCACCGGATGCCCTCCCACAGGGCTCTATCTGAGTCTGCCCACAATGATGCAGGACTGAATGTGGTGTGTATAGTGCATTTAGAATTAGTATGTGTAATTGATGTAAATACAGGGTGTGTCTGTGTAGCAGATTTAATTGACCACTATAGGCACCCAGACCACTTCAGCTCAATGAAGTGGTCTGAGTGCCAGGTCCCTCTGGGTTTAACCATGCCTGCTGTAAACATTGCAGTTTCAGAGAAACTGCTATGTTTACATTAGGGTTAATCCAGCCTCTAGTGGCTGTCTCATTGACCACCGCTAGAGGCACTTCCGCGATTCTCACAGTGAGAAGATGCCAGTGTCCATAGGAAAGCATTGAGAATGCTCTTGCCGCGCATGCACATTCAGCCGATGACGTTCAAAGAAGGAGAGTTGTCAGTGGCGCTGGAGAAAGGTTAGTGTTTAACCCCTTCCTCCAACTTCAGCCCGACGGGAGGGGGGCCATGAGGGTGGGGGCACACTCAGGGCACTATATTGGATGCAGTGTCAGTGAGTGCATAGTGTTTGAATGTGTGTGTATATAGTGAATGCAGAGTGTGTGTTTGTGATCATACAGTGTAGGTCCCTTATATAGGCATGTAGCTCCTCCCATAATCAGTTCAACCTACACATACTCTTATCTAATCAACAGAATAGAGACTAAAATCCTGTTTGACCACATGGCTTGCCCAGCACAATGGAGGAGGGGAAATACTCATATATCCTGTATTCCTACTTATGCTCCTTACACTACTGATTGTATCTTAGCTACGTGTAACTGACTTAACTGGTACATCAACATATGCAAATGCACATACCATGTGGCAATCTTGTCCTAGTAAATTTATTTTTACTGAGATTCCACCACATTCCCCCCTTTGATGCTTCTGATATTTCACAATTCCAGATGCATCACTTAACCATAGTTTGCTTACACCTCAGGTTGCTATGAACCAGACCAGACTTTGCGACTAATGACATGAATCCCTCAACATTCCTCTTTCAGCACTAGTTCTCCCTGATTTAGAGCCTCATACCTATATATTCTCTATAATGCCCTGCACAGACCTAACTACCAAAGGAATCAGACATGGTAGGAGAAGGCGCAGCATCAAAATTAGCATGACTCCACCTACCAATGCCTTAAGTCCTCCAAACTGCTCATACCAATTACCAAACCAACTACTTGGATTATACCCTTTCCATACCTGGGTAGGCACATGCGCTAGTTTAACCATATGGCTAGTAAGCTCAGCTATTGCTTGCCCTTCATCATCTATTTGAAGACAACAATTGCTTAGGTTAAACTTCCCACATACACCTCCCTCTACTGCCAATAGGTAATCCAAGGCTAATCTATTTTGGTAAACGGCTGTCCTCATCCTAGTATTATGTTTCGCTAGGAGATTGAGCGCTTGTGATGTCTCATTGGTAATTATCTCAACCACTGCCTGTAACCTTATAATGCGGTTGAGCATATATATTGGGGTTCTATATCCAAAAGTACCATCTTCTGCCCAAGTGGCTGGCCCATAATAATCTATGATACGCTGGGGAGGCCATTCATTATCTTCCCAGGTACCTATCTCTAGGGGTCCCCTTTTCTTCCTATGATTCACATCATATACTTTAACTCCCAAAGTCTCTCCTGTTTCAATAGGCAACAAGAAAAGGATGGTTTGAGCATACCTAACACACATGCCCCTTCCCAGTCCTGTGGTAACTCCGAATAGGCCTTCTTACCACAGATCCAGTATTTGCAAATTTGCTGGGGCTTTCCAACTAGATGTGATAGATAGATCAAACCACACGTCCTTTAAATTGGCATAACTTGCAAACGGGTTAGGTGGTTCTGAGACATTTGAAGCCGACCTCCAGGTTGTATTCTTTGTAGTATCATCATAAGCTTTTTGCCCTAGACAAGTTAGTTCTCCTACAGATGTGTTAAACATTATTCCTTTTCTTGCTATGCAAACATAACCTATAATGGAGGTCTTTAATCGCCACTCAGATTTACCTCTAACACTCATTTGATAATCGGCTTGAGAAGATATTATTTGTTCAACTGTCTCAGAACCGGACATTACCTCCTTTGCTTCCCAGGGCCATTGGTCTCCCATGTTAGTACCTCCACACACATAGCAGTTGGTCACATTAAGACTACCAGCAATACTCTCGGCTAGATCAATAAACAGGTTCTTAGCATTAT
The DNA here is from genome assembly GCF_036172605.1 of Pelobates fuscus. Taxonomy (NCBI): domain Eukaryota; kingdom Metazoa; phylum Chordata; class Amphibia; order Anura; family Pelobatidae; genus Pelobates; species Pelobates fuscus. Next base: position 139,702,602 of record NC_086319.1, read on the forward strand.
GGGGGATCTTATTTTCTACACTCATCTCTTCATAAAAAGAATGGAAAACCTGATGAGTTTGGGATGCTACGGTATCGGTCTCTATCCCTATAAATAATATTGTCCCAGGATCCAAACCCGTCCCATATATCTGGAACCCAAATAAGTTACCAAACCTATCTAAAAATTGTTCAGGATTATTAATAAGTATATGGACTGGGTTACACTCCATAGACTTACAATACAGTTTGGTAGGCAACTTAGTAACAATCATATCCTTATCTACTGTCTGTCCCCAAGTTTCCCACCCCACACAAGACCAATATGGGCAATAATTATAATCCCTATCTGGGCATTTTGGACTTACGTACTTATTTTTACTACTGGGACAAATATACTTATCGTCTTACATGCGTCTTACATGCATCAAATAGCAGAACACCCGAAGAATGTACGGTTTCTAATACTGTTTAATTTATTAGGGTCCCCTGTGAGTCCCCATTCCGGAGGGTCAACCAAATTGTACGGGGTTGATACTCTGGATTGAAGCACTTAGGTTCGCCTACTCCTAAATGGCATACACTATACTCTATACCTAAGTATCTACACCTTGATACATATCCTTTACATTCATATTGTGAATGCCAAATTAGGGTCTGGGAAATATGATTACCTGTTATAGTAGTCTTAATGCAAACCTCACAGCTAGGTGTGTCGGTACCTCTACCTGGACATCAGGGTTCTGGATAGGAAAATCACGAAGGTCCGGTCTACTTGAGAGCACTTCAGCCATCACCTCCAGGCAATCATGTTGACTCTCAGTAGGTTGTGGCAAAAGGGTAGCTGGATTCAAGGTATTGACAGTCTCAAGATGCACTCTTGGGTTTTCACATAACATAGCTTGATACTTAGTCATGTGGCTATTACTAAACCAATGATTGCCTTTATAGTCTAGCAACATTTGTACTGCGTGCGGGACTCGCACGTAGAGTTCCTGACCCAGAGTGAGCTTATCAGCTTCGGCTACCAGCAGGGCGGTGGCAGCTACAGCTCTTAGACAAGGTGAAAGACCACTGGCCACTGCATCCAGTTGTTTGGACATATATGCAACAGGTCTTTGCCATGATCCCAAGTGTGTCAATACTCCCACAGCCATTCTTCTTTGCTCATGTACATATAAGTAGAATGGATGTGTATGATCAGGTAGACCTAATGCTGGGGCACTCATCAAAGCCTTCTTCACATCTTCAAATGCCTTTTGTTGTTCAGGGGTCCACAGGAAGGGATTGTGTTCTGTACCTTTTATAGCTGCATAAAGAGGTTTCGCCAATATCGCATAACTGGGAATCCATATCCTACAGAAGCCTGCTGCCCCCAAGAGTTCCCACACTTGTCTTCTATTCTTGGGTATTGGTATTTGGCATACAGCTTCTTTTCTCTCTGGCCCCATTATCCTTTGACCTTCAGAGATATGGAATCCCAGATACTTGACAGTTGGCTGACACAACTGAGCTTTCTTCCTGGACACCTTGTATCCTGCCTTCCAGAGAATGTGTAGTAGATCGTGTGTTGCTTGCTGACATATTTCTCTTGTGACTGCGGCTATCAACAAATCATCTACATATTGCAATAGTACACACTCTCCTGGGATGGACTTGAAATCCAGTAAGTCTTGACTTAAAGCTGATCCAAATAGGGTGGGTGAATTTTTAAATCCTTGGGGCAGTCTTGTCCAAGTCATCTGGCGTTTCGAGCCCGTTACAGCATTTTCCCATTGGAATGCGAAGATACACTGGCTTTCCGCAGCAATTCGAAGGCAAAAGAAGGCATCTTTGAGATCTAAGACAGTGAAATAGGTAGCCCCGCCCGGAATTAAAGCAAGCAGGTTATATGGATTGGGCACAACTGGGTGTATACTTACGACCGCATCATTGACTGCTCTCAAGTCCTGCACAGGGCGATACTCATCTGTACCGGGCTTTTGAACAGGCAACAATGGGGTGTTCCAGGGGGAAGTACAGAATTTTAGGATACCATACCGTATGAACTTATCCAAATACGATTGTATTTTCTTCTTGGCCTTTTGTGGGATATGATATTGCCTTAAGCTCACTGGATAGACCTCAAGTTTCAGTTTGATTCAAATTGGTGGGATATTGCGAGCAAGTCCTGGTGGGTTGTTCTCTGCCCACACTCCTGGTATATTAAACAAGGATTCATCACTCTAAGGGTTTTGGATAGTCAACGCTGTATAAAGTCGCCACTCTTCTTCCTTTGGTACAGATATTGTCATTATACCGGAAGGTCCATTCAACTTTAAAGATGTTGTTCCATTTGGTAGAAACGTTATCTGCGCTTGTAGTTTTAACAACAAATCACGTCCTAACAGTTGGACTGGACATTCAGGCATATAAAGGAATTGATGTTTCACTACGTGGCCTCCCAATGTACAGAGTCGACTTTTAAGAACCGGTTTAGCAGCACTCCTTCCAGTTGCTCCTATTACGGTGATAGTTCTTCCGGATGGAGGAGCAACTAATGTTCAGCACCAGTATCGATCATGAACGCACTCCTTTTTCCCCCTATTGATACATTGACCATAGGCTCCGCTCGGCCAAGGGGGATGGCTCCCGGTCGGTATCAATAGTCAATAGTCCTCCATGACCGTGTCAGCCAATCCTACAAAGTCCCTATCTTCTCTATCGCGGGATCTCTGCGCTGCTGGATAATACCTGTCTTCTCTAACACTTCCTCTATTGCTACCATTATTCCCTCCAGGACCTCCTCTACCTCTCGCTCTCCCTCTATAATTACCATATCATGCCCTAGGTCTGTCTCTCTCATACTGTTCCCTTCGCGGACACTCACTTCTCCAATGCCCTTCTTCCCTACAGTATGCGCACTGATTTCTACCTAGGGGTTCCCCATTCCACTTACTATCGCCTCTATCTGTTCCCCTATATACTTCCTTTCCCCTTCTATCTACGCCTGCGATTGCTACCGCTAGCATATCTGCCTTTCTATGCATCTTGCGCTCTTCCTCTTTCTTTGTCTCTGTTTCCCTGTTCATGTAAACTTTATTCGCTACCTCCATTAGTTGGGTTATGGACATCCCTACAAACCCTTCTAACTTTTGTAGCTTGCGCTTTATATCTCCGTAGGCTTGGCTGACAAAGGCAGAGTTAACCATCCGGGAATTCTCAGGGGCAAGCGGTATGCCTCCAATAATCGGTCATAAAAGACACTGGGCGATTCATCACATTTCTGCAATACCTCAGCCGTCTTAGACATGTTAATTGCCTTCTTTCCTCCAGCTTTCATGCCAGCAATAATAGCGTCCCTGTATGCTTTTAAATGGACCATATCTGAGCCTTTGATATTCCATTCCGGATCAGTGTTTGGATAATGTGCTGTGGCCCATGCTGCCGGATTGGCCTGATTTTGTGTACGGGCCACTTCTTCCAGCGCTTTAATTGCCGCTTGGTTTAACCTTGTCCTTTCCTCGTTATTAAACAATGTCATAAGCAGTTGCTGGCAATCAGCCCAAGTGGGATTATGTGTCTGGACTATGGAGGTAAACAAATCCGTCATGGCTTGAGGCTTTTCGGTGTATGAGGAGTTATGGGTCTTCCAATTAAATAGATCAGTAGTTGTGAAGGGAACATAAACGAATACTGGATCAGCATATTGTATCTGGCCGTCACCGTTAATGTGTGTCGGGCCAGGTGTCAGTCGAAGTGGCATTTGATAATGTCGGGGTTGTAGGGTACCGGTCAATTGTCGGGTTAGTATGGGGCTTCGTTTAGGAACGTCAGTTAGGGGTTCCGGTCGAGGGGTAGTAAGACAAGGGGATGGGGACGCTTTACTGAGGGGGAGGTCGGTGAGTAAAATATTCCGGGCCGGGCTAGGAGGAGCCTGACCAGGAACTAGAAATGGTGCCAAATCTGGGTAGGTGGGAGGAAGTAGGTGGAGGAAGTAGGTGGGGACAACGGGGCAAGGGGAGGAGCGTTTCCAGCAGCACCTCCTCTTCCTCTTCCGGTGGAGGAGGAGTAAGGGGGCAGCATAGGGATCTCAGACTCAGGAGGCGTGTCAAAAATGGGTGTAATTACGGCCTTAGTGGACAAGCGAGTCCTGGCCACCATGAGGCGACATTGTTCCTCGTGGCATACTCGGATCCATTTTGGCGAGTCTTTTACGGCCTGCCTCCAACAATCAATATATGGAAACTGGCCGTAAAGTTCAGGCCTACCTGATACAGCCACGTGTACACGCTGTACCAGATTAGGATCCAAACTGCCACGTGGCGGCCATGCGGCAACCAAAGTAGGCCATTCCCTACTACACAATGTAATCAAGCGTGCTGGAGACATCTTTACCCCAAAATCACATACTGTATATCGCTTTTTAAAATTCTTTATCATACATCCTAAGGGATCCAAAATCGTCGAATCTGACGTGCCCATACTTAACAATGGAGCGTCGTTCCAACAGAAACTATACAAACACTCTACCAACGGTCACACCCGCTCCCTCGGCAACAGCACCACGTGGTACAGTTACTAAGTGAAACGCACACAACAAAACACTCAGGGAATTCCCGTACACACACAGCTGTTACACCAGTCACTAAGTAACTAATACTGTGCCCTTTGGCGAAACTATACGGTCACCCACGCTATAATTCCCTATATTTGAATTACCCGTCTTTAACATACCCCAGTAACATCGTCTTTACAAACAGTAGTTACAGTACGGTTAGCATAGGTTAAAGTACAATTTAAAGTCACAGTACAATTAGTAGTGGTTATGGTGTTAAAACATGCAACATAGACGACAATTACTTATTTACAGTATCAGTAATTATACATGGTTATGGTACCGTGCGCTATAATACAGTTACACACTATTCACACTCTCGCTAGACGGCAGAGCTCACGCTATCTAGCAAGATATACATGCTACTACAACAATCTTTAGCACATTTACAATTCCCAACTAATCTATTGGCTAGTACCTTGATGGACTACCTAAAACTATCTACATACGTTTTGGTTAGCCACACTGCCCAAGCACCACATATAGCGAACTAGAGGGCGGAATTTACAACAGCACCCTTTTAGTCTATTTACTCTATCAAAAATCTAGTGGGTTCCAAATTTACACGCCTTCCCACTTAGCCAAGATAGGTTGAGATCTAGCGGACCAAATTTACACAGACGCGGCTTAGTCTCCCGGTCCCTCCGACCTAGCGAACAAAATATACACCCTAGAACGCTAGTCTAGACAAGACACCGGTGTCCGGCTAGGGCTATTTACACCAGAACTCCGCCTGACTCCAAACCAAAATTAAACGGGCTTACTAAAGGGCGTTTAATTGAGCGGTGCGCCTTCGCTCCTTCCCTCCACTGGAGGGGGCAGATTCCAAATAACCCCTTATGGGCCTACCGCACAATCGGTATCCAATACCCCTAGTGGGTCCGCCGTCTAAAACAGCGGTCGTCTTACCTCCTCGTTCCTGAACCTGGGTTCACACTCATCGACGGGGGCACCCCAGCACTTACTACGTAGAGGCCGATGATCTCCTGGACAACAGACCAGTGGCGCCGAGACGAAGGGAGGTCCACGCAGAAGTTCAGGGGTGCAGCCGTAGGGAGCGTGGGCAAAGATAGACCGTCTCACGCCTCTGCTTCTCAGCTACCATTGAACGATGAGCTTCCCGGCCCAATGCACCAAATGATACCGGAGAAACTGACGGAAGCCAAGCACAGAGAGATGGACACTGGTTTCTTCAGGAAGGAAGAGATTCTTTATTCGATTCACCGACCGGGACTCAGAGGGACTAATGTCACCAAAAAACAGCAAAGTCTGAGTCCTGATCATACAGTGTAGGTCCCTTATATAGGCATGTAGCTCCTCCCATAATCAGTTCAACCTACACATACTCTTATCTAATCAACCGAATAGAGACTAAAATCCTGTTTGACCACATGGCTTGCCCAGCACAATGGAGGAGGGGAAATACTCATATATCCTGTATTCCTACTTATGCTCCTTACACTACTGATTGTATCTTAGCTACGTGTAACTGACTTAACTGGTACATCAACATATGCAAATGCACATACCATGTGGCAATCTTGTCCTAGTAAATTTATTTTTACTGAGATTCCACCACAACTCCACTTGGGACACTTCACTGAAAACTGTTTTGAATTCAAATTCATTTTTTTTAAAGCATTTTTCACACACAAGCAAATATTAATGCTAACGTTGGCCAGTGTTTGTGACTAAGTGGCTATTAAAAAACTGGACATGCCCCATTTGTACTTTTGCAAATGGTATGCTATCATGGTGGACATTTTCATTCCTGGGCTACCATATGCAGGGCTGCCATCAGGAATTTTGTTGTTCCTGACAAATCTCAAGGTCTGGGTCACCGGATGCCCTCCCACAGGGCTCTATCTGAGTCTGCCCACAATGATGCAGGACTGAATGTGGTGTGTATAGTGCATTTAGAATTAGTATGTGTAATTGATGTAAATACAGGGTGTGTCTGTGTAGCAGATTTAATTGACCACTATAGGCACCCAGACCACTTCAGCTCAATGAAGTGGTCTGAGTGCCAGGTCCCTCTGGGTTTAACCATGCCTGCTGTAAACATTGCAGTTTCAGAGAAACTGCTATGTTTACATTAGGGTTAATCCAGCCTCTAGTGGCTGTCTCATTGACCACCGCTAGAGGCGCTTCCGCGATTCTCACAGTGAGAAGATGCCAGTGTCCATAGGAAAGCATTGAGAATGCTCTTGCCGCGCATGCACATTCAGCCGATGACGTTCAAAGAAGGAGAGTTGTCAGTGGCGCTGGAGAAAGGTTAGTGTTTAACCCCTTCCTCCAACTTCAGCCCGACGGGAGGGGGGCCATGAGGGTGGGGGCACACTCAGGGCACTATATTGGATGCAGTGTCAGTGAGTGCATAGTGTTTGAATGTGTGTGTATATAGTGAATGCAGAGTGTGTGTTTGTGTAGTGGATGTGGAGTGTATAGTAAATGCAGAGTGTGTGTGTAGTGGATGCTGTGAGTGAATATAGAGTGTATGTGTACTGGATGTTGTGTATGTATAGTGAATGCATAGTGTGTGTTAGTGTAGTGGGAGTGAATGCAGAGTGTGTGTTAGTGTTGTGAGTAATGTTCTCAAGAGAAAATGTAGTTGGAACACATAGAGAAATCCCAAAAGTCAGAGTTTCTGAAAGTGGACCAAAAAAGTCCCACTTACAAAACACGCTGCCAAACGGGTGTGCCCATATACACAAGTATATAGTATAGATCCCCTGGTATATAAATTGAAAAATAATAAATCTTTAATAGATAAACATATAGTAGTACATGTAAAACTGAATACCTACACCCTAAATAGAAACCCGATAGTAAATAAAGAAAAAGAACCGTGAAAAAGGAAATGCTATATACACTGGGTCCAAGTCTAGAATAAGGTCTAGCTAATGAGATGAAATTATCTTAGTAATAAGTATCATAAAGCAGGTAAATATCCAGCAAGGAAATTGTAGGATAAAGTTAGACCGGAGGACAGGGGTATCTGCCTATGTAATTGACAGCTACTAATCTTGGAGGAAATGTCAGAAATAGAAAAGATACAATTCCTATTTACTAAAGCCGAATAGTATATATCCCCATTGGTCTAAGTCACAAAAACTATCCTGTATACTTGTGAAGTTATATAGGATGGTATGTATTCTCTATAGTCTCGGTCAGAGGACTATCCTGTGTGTTTATAAAAAAAAAAAAAAACAGGGTTCTGACGTACTATTGCAGATGGCTAAATAGGCACATACCATTGGTCTAAGACACAAAAGCTATCCTGTATACTTGTGAAGTTATAAAGGGTGGTATGTATTCTCTATAGTCTCGGTCAGAGGACTATCCTGTATGTGTAGCGGAGAGCCGATCTTGCACAGCTATTCTCCACTAGAGATCCCAGTGAGGCTCAGGAACAAGGTGATGATCAGTCCACAGGCAAGGTTTCCAGCAGGTAGAGTAATACAGCAATATCCCCATCGCAATCCCAATAACTGGACGACACACAGTTTCAGGAGTAGAACTCACTAGCTTTATTTCACAGTTCCTTATAAAGCCCTCTCCCATGCAAGGGAGGAGGTTCTATTACTTAAGACATTATCCAATCGACAAGCAGTCACCTCCCACAGATCTCCTCCCCTCCTCTAGCATCATAATCCCCTTAGCATGTACATAGTTTCCCCCGAGTTTTGGATGTACCCTAAATACTTGGGGTACATCCACACATCTAATATCCCCAGATAGCTCTATTCTGGGGGACCAACATACTTTAAAATCAGCCCATTCGGATAAAGCGTTCGGGAGTTATGGGACTTTGAAGTTTGGACCGACCGCAGAGGTAAAGTATCCGAAAACAGTTCCATGCATTTTGGCCCTGCGGTCGGTCACAAACAGGCGAATACAAATGGGTGAAATATTGCTGTTAAGTGGCCTGATGGGGAGTCGGATGAATCCCCTAGTTCGTGGGGTTCTTCCTACCGAACGGCGGGCCGTTCGGTAGTTTCCCCACGAAGTATTAGGAGTCTGGAGGTCTCAGCGGTGATTGCCTAGTCAAGTGTCCGATTTCGGTTCCAGACACTCGACGGCAAAACACCGCTGTTCGGCAGTTTATGATGGCCGCCGCCACGTGTTCGTATCCCGAATGGCGGCCACCCAGAGGACAAAGACCACACTGCACGAATAGGTAATTACCCGTTTGCAACATTGTTGCAAACGGTAATTGAAGGCACACTTTACACAGGGTGGTCTGGTTGTTCGGTAGTTTCATTCCCTGGTTTTATATGAATGATTCTACCGAACAACTAGAGGAATACAGTTCTTTACATACATTCAACTGTCCATATAACCGGATACCATGGTTTTCTATACCTGTTCACATACATTAAACCAGCAATATGACCACATACAATTATTCTCATACATGTTGCGGGACAGCCCGGTACCAATCCGCTACAGTATGTTTATAAAATACGGGGTTCTGACGTACTATTGCAGATGGCTAAATAGGCACACACCGTTGGAAATTAGTAGATGGAGAGAGAAAAATCCCTTAGAGTCGGTTAAATAATAGTGTTCCCCCACATCTATAAATTCCCCAATGCCTCAATCTTCAAAGCAGATTAAAGAGTAAAACAACTTAAGAGCCCAGAGGCTACCTAGTGTAAAGTATAAGGTATCATTCCCCTTGTACACACTGATATATAGTATCCTTGAGTCTAATTGCCTGGGTCCGAATACAATGTTGCAACAGTGCTAAGAGAGATACACACAGCCGGTAGTTGCTACAAATGCCTGCATCTGCTAAAGAGATCCGTGAAATCTAAAGAGAATCCTATTCCTTAATGCCCATCTCATAGAAAATAAATAGTGAACCTAGACTTAGAAACCCATAGTGGTTAAAAAAGAAACCTAAACATAGCGGTAACAGCTCTTGATAAAGGAGCCACATAGCGCGTCGAGTAGGACGCTAGGTTTAGGTTTCTTTTTTTAACCACTATGGGTTTCTAAGTCTAGGTTCACTATTTATTTTCTCCTACATAAGGTCACCATTTTTAGCCCAAGGCAGCTCATCTCATCGGCCTTTTTTTAGTCGAATGTATCGCCCACTGTCAGTCCCTTCGGGATCCATCCCTCATTCATCTTAATAAAGGTGAGGTAATCTAGACTTTTTTGACCTAGGCGACTTCTCTTCTCAGTGACAATACCTCCTGCTGCACTGAAGGTCCTTTCTGACAGGACACTTGAAGCGGGGCAGGCCAGAAGTTCTATCGCAAATTGGGATAGCTCAGGCCACAGGTCAAGCCTGCACACCCAGTAGTCAAGGGGTTCATCGCTCCTCAGAGTGTTGATATCTGCAGTTAAGGCGAGGTAGTCTGCTACCTGTCGGTCGAGTCGCTCTCTGAGGGTGGATCCCGAAGGGCTGTGGCGCTGCGTAGGACTTAAAAAGGTCCGCATGTCCTCCATCAACAACACATCTTTAAAGCATCCTTTCCTTGCCGGCGTGGTCGTGGGAGGAGGAGGATGACTTTAACCTCTTCCCCTGTTAGATTCCCGTTGTGCTGTGACATCACCCTTATACGCTGTGTAAAGCATACTGTTTAATTTATTTTACAAATGCTGCATCCTTTCCTACTTGTTGTAATTTGGTAACATTTCCGCCACTTTCTGCTTATACCGGGGGTCTAGTAGTGTGGACACCCAGTACAGGTCGTTCTCCTTCAGCCTTTTTATACAAGAGTCACTCAACAGACACAACAGCATGAAAGACCCCATTTGAACAAGGTTGGATGCCGAGCTACTCATTTCCCGTTCCTCCTCCTCAGTGATCTCATTGAAGGTATGTTCTTCCCCCCAGAGACGTACAACACCACGGGTACCAGATAGGTGACGAGCACCCTGGGATGCCTGTTGTGGTTGGTCTTCCTCCTCCTCCTCAAAGCCACATTCCTCCTCTGACTCCTCTTCCTCACAATCCTCTTCCAGCGTTGCCGCAGGTCCAGCAAGCGATGCTGATAAGGCTGCTTCTGGTGGTGATGGTGACCACAACTCTTCCTCTTCCTCTTCCTCTTCACGCTCATCTACAGCCTGATCCAGCAGTCTTCGCAGGGCACGCACCAGGAAGAAAACAAATGGTATGATGTCGCTGATGGTGCCTTCGGTTCGACTGACTAGGTTTGTCACCTCCTCAAAAGGACGCATGAGCCTACAGGCATTGCACATGAGCGTCCAGTAACGTGCCAAAAAAATGCCCAGCTCCCCAGAGGCTGTCCTAGCACTCCGGTCATACAAATATTCATTAACGGCTTTTTCTTGTTGGAGAAGGCGGTTGAACATTAGGAGTGTTGAATTCCAACGTGTCAGGCTGTCGCAAATCAAGCGCCTCACTGGCATGTTGTTTCGCCGCTGGATATCTGCAAAGTGCGCCATGGCCGTGTAGGAATGCCTGAAATGGCCGCACACCTTCCTGGCCTGCTTCAGGACGTCCTGTAAGCCTGTGTACTTATGCACAAAGCGTTGTACGATCAGTACACACATGTGCCATGCACGGCACATGTGTCAACTTGCCTAACTTCAATGCCGCCAACAAATTTGTTCCGTTGTCACAAACCACTTTGCCGATATCCAGTTGCTGCGGAGTCAGCCACTTTTCCACCTGTGTGTTCAGGGCGGACAGGAGTGCTTGTCCGGTGTGACTCTCTGCTTTCAAGCAAGTCAAACCCAAGACGGCGTGACACTGCCGTATCCGGGATGTAGACTAGTACCTGGGGAGCTGGGGGTGTGCCGTTGATGTGGAGCAAGACGCAGCAGCAGAAGAGGACTCAGCCGAGGAGGTTATGGAAGAGGATGGAGTAGGAGGAGTAGAGGAGGTGGCAGCAGGCCTGCCTGCAAGTCGTGGCGATGTCACCAACTCCTCTGCAGAGCCACGCATTCCATGCTTGGCAGTCGTCAGCAGGTTTACCCAATGCGCAGTGTAGGTGATATACCTGCCCTGACCATGCTTTGCAGACCAGGTATCAGTGGTCAGATGGACCCTTGCCCCAACACTGTGTGCCATACATGCCATTACTTCCTTTTGCACAATCGAGTACAGGTTGGGGATTGCTTTTTGTGAAAATAAATTTTGTCCGGGTACCTTCCACTGCGGTGTCCCAATAGCTACAAAAGTTTTGAACGCCTCAGACTCCACTAGCTTGTATGGTAAAAGCTGGTGGGCTAACAGTTCAGACAAGCCAGCTGTCAGATGCTGGGCAAGGGGGTGACTTGGTGACATTGGCTTCTTACGCTCAAACATGTCCTTGACAGACACATGACTGTGGGCAGATGAGCGGGAACTGCTCAAGGCGGGAGACGGAGTGGCGGATGGTTGAGAGGGGGCAAGGAGGACAGCAGTGGTTGACGTGACTGAAGATGCTGGACCAGGAGGAGGATGGCGACTTAGAGTAGGCGTGCTGCTTGTACTCATGTGTTGATCCCATAGGCGTTTGTGATGTGAGATCATGTGCCTACGCAAAGCAGTTGTACCTAGGTGGGTGTTGGACGTCCCACGACTCAGTTTCTTTTGGCACAGGTTGCAATTGGCATCGCTGTTGTCAGAGGCAGACACACAAAAAAAAGCCACGCTGCTGAGCTCTGCAATGATGGCATTCTGGTGGTCGACACAGCATGCGTTGATGTCAGGGATCTTACCTGGAGTGGGAATCCGGCAGGCAGAGTTAAGGCACCCTTTGCAATTCGGCACAGACCGAGGGGACTCAGGACAGAAATCCCCAAGGGTGTGACACAGTGCACTGGGGCTGAAATAACCAGTGCTTCCCAGAACGCAGTACAGACAAGGGAAATCCAGAAGAGTAGTCGGTAACATAATCAGAAGTCAGGGCTGGCGGCAATCAGGCGAAAACAGTAGACGAGCAGGAGATCAAAACCAGGAGTCAGATAAACAGCAGTGAAACCAAACGGAACAGGAAACCCGATCTGACAACGAGGACCAGACTTGCGGGGTTTAAATAGGAAGACTCAGCCAATAATCATGGAACCAGGAACAGGTGTGCAAATCCCAGGCAAACAGGCTCAGACTACAGGATACCAAGAACATGTAGAAACAGTCAAAGATGCGTGGAGCCCAATGTAAGGATCCTGACTGGGATGCAGGCAACTCAGGTTCGATCCCAGCCAGACCCAAATACACAATATTGTGTAAAACCCACTGATGATCCTGACAGTTGATTGGCGTGCTGTCGGGCTGACCCCGGGTGCCGATGCATGCTGTCTGACTGTGCCACTAGCTCCTTGCGATGACCTCCCCCTGCTTCCAACTCGTCTCCTCCTCTCTGTCTCCCCATCTGAACTTTCGCCCTGTTCTTCTTCTTGCCGAGTGTCCAAATGTAATTAATCCAATTTAAATTTTTGTTTGCAGTAACTATGGTAAAAAGTGATTCAAACCCCGCAGCAACCTCATCGCTTGCTTTAAATTCATTAGACACCCCCCCTAGGCACCCCAATGGCATCAATGTAAATGTGGGGGTCGAAACTGCCTCTTACTGGGGCTTCACGCTTAACCTTGGCTGGTGTGTGTATGGACTCATGTATGTCAGGGTGTGTGTCAGATAATATGTATGGGCATGATGGCTTTAGCCAGAGTACACTCCCCCCACCATTCCTTGTCCATTCTGGGTCTTAGCTGTAAATCCCCACACAACCAGTAAATATCCCCTAATGACCTAGTATGGAATTGCAACAGGTACATAGGGACAGTTCTGTAGGTGGCACAATATCCTTTGGAGAAGTTACCCAAGAACTTACCAATTCCATCATAATTGGCATAACAGGTGTAGTTTCCCTTATAAACCGTAACACCATCTGGGGGTTTGACATCCTTGGTTAGAAGAGGGTATTCTACTGTCCATGCTTTGCAGAGGGACCTATTAAAGTTGTAGTGGTAGGCAAAAAGACTCAAAAACGCATTCTTCTATATCTAATGGCAAAGTCAAAGGTACGGTGCCGAGGTGAGGCCGGGCACCACCACATACATAGCATGCGGTTCTGTTGTGGTGTTTGTTGGCATTATATTTCATCCATTCCAACCATAAATTAACCTAATTAAAACCTGTTTCAGCGGCCATAGTGTCTTCAAAAGTGGGGTTATTCATGGGGCCCACTCTTGGGCATTTGTATGTGGTCAATCTGAATTCTCTGGAATGGGTACATAGGCTTAGCCAGATGCTTCAAGGGCACTTTGGTTGGTTTTCCTGGGTTGCATTTTGCGCAAATGACCCAGGCCTTGCAGAAGTTGTTGACCAGTGTTATAATTCCAGGTGCTTCATAATACTTTTGTATGAGGGCAGCCATTAAGTCTTTTGACAGATGTGCAGGTCCATGTGCCCATTGGACTACTGCTGGATATAAATTCTTAGGGAGACAGAATCTAAAATTGTTGTAGTATACTCCATCCTTTAGGACTGCTCCTTTCTTCTTCCATTTCTGTATTTCCTCGGGGGCAGTTGCAGCTTGCTGTTCCTGTAGGATTCTTAGGTCAGTAGGGAGAGTCTGCAATGTATAAATAGGAATTTATTTGTGTCCGGACACTTCTTCATCCACTTCCTGCAATTCTCTTGCCGCTTGCTTAGCAGCTTGATCAGCCAAATGGTTGCCCTTTGCTTCATCTGTGTCCAGTTTCCCATGTGCCTTTACATTCAAAATGGCCACTTCTTCTGGGAGTAGGAGGGCATCCATTAGTTCCTTGATTGCAGAACTATGCTTGACTGGCGTACCGGCAGTGGTAAGAAATCCTCTTGTTTTCCAAATTAATCCTAAGTCATGTGCCACGCCCAGCGCGTATCTTGAATCTGTGTAGATGTTGGCACGCTTTCCTTCAGAGATCTTGCATGCTGAAGTCAGGGCTTGCAATTCGGCTTCTTGTGCAGACATTGTTGGTGGTAAAGATGATGACTTAATAATTCCATCTGTTGTGGTTACGGCATATCCTGTGTGGTATTTTCCTTCTTCATCAGCATACCTTGAAACGTCCACAAACAGAGTGAGGTCAGGATCTACTAATGGATCCTAATGCACGGTTGGTAGATGTATTGTCTCCATTTTCATCTGTTCAAAACAGTCATGAGGTGTCTCTGGGTCATAGTCATTTACTATGACCAGATCTTGAAATTAATTTTCCAGGAAGTGACGTGGCCATGCTTCTAGATGGTCAGTTGCTGGGTATTTGACAACGCCATTTTCCTGTAGCTGTGATTCATTCATGGTGGCCCATAATTTTGCCATGGGCCCAAGATCATTCCATGATCTTGTTTTTAACTTAGTGACAGGGACATGTGGAATGGCAATGTCCCAATGACGATACAAGTATTTGAGTTCTGAAGGTAGATGAATCAAGACCATGCTGTTGCCTTCAGAATCACAGTAGAAGTCTTGTGAAGTAAGTTTCACCTCCACCAGATGATAAAGCTCATCTTCATAGCAAGGTTCAGGAGTGATGTTTGGCTTGTACCACATGGTACAGAAGGCATATCCAGCTCCATCACAGAGAGGTGTTTGTCCGTCATAGAAGGTTAACTTGGGATGCATCTTCTTGATGGTGCCAGCAAGGAAAACATAGGTTTCATCCATGATAAACCCATAGTATATACACCCCTCAGGTAGTGGGAGAAGAGTGGACGGATTGAGAACCTGACATCTTTGTATGGTGATGTTGTCAGGTAAAAGGAGATGACATTGAAGAAGGAGGTGTCTGGCAGGAGAGACATGCTTGAGTTGTACTTGGTTGATGATGGCAGAAATGTCATGAGGGGTCAAAACAACTAGAGGGTGGCCAAGGACCAGGTCTGCAGTTCTTTCAATTAGTTATTTGGCTGCAAAAACGGCCCGAAGGCAAGAGGGGGTTCCTCTGGCCACAAGATCCAGTTGGCAGGAGAAAAATCCAATTGTCGTCCTCTAGATGTATGTGCTTGGGTAAGAACTCCTGTAGCATGGCCTTGTCTTTCAGAGACAAATAACTTGAAGGGTTTGGTATAGTCTGGTAGGCCAAGGGCAGGAGCAGATGCAATAGCACGTTTTAAAGTGCAGAAGTTGTCATGAGCTTCTGTGGTCAAGCAGAATGGGTCTGACTTGAGGGCATCATAGAGTGGTTGCATGAGTAGAGAGGCTTCTGGGATCCATGCTCGGCAGTAGGAAATGAGGCCTAAGAAGGCATGTAGGGACTTTGATGTCCTCGGGGGTGGAATATCCAGTACTGCTCTGACTGTCACGGGTGAGATGTCTAGTACCTTGAGAAAGGCAATGGCCAAGGAAGATGACAGTGGGTTGACAGAATTGAAGTTTGAGAAGTGAAGCTTTACATCCTTGTTCCGCTAGATAGCAAAGGAGATTAATTGAGCATTCTTCTGTTGAGGGTATGTCATCTCCACAGAGCAGCAAATCATCCACATACTGGAGCAGGACAACCTCTGGATGGTCAGATTGCCATGGATCAAGGATAGAGCACATGGCCTTCGCAAATTGTCTTGGAGAATTTTGTGCCCCTTGGGGCATGACAGTCCATGTATACTGTTGTTTTTCATGTGTGAAGGCAAACAGGTATTGACAGACTGGATCCAGGGGTACACTGAAGAAGGCACTGGCCAGATCAATGACTGTGAAGTATTTTGCAGAAGGTGGAACTCCAGAGAGCAGAGTGTGTGGGTTTGGCACAATAGGGGTGTCCAGGACTGTTGCTTCATTCACTGCACGGAGATCCTGGACTATTCTGTACTTCTCTGGTTCCCCTTTTGGAGTCTTTTTCTTCACAGGAAACAATGGGGTGTTGCATTTTGATTCACATTTAACAAGAGCACCCTTCTCCAGGAGTGCTTTGATTTGAATTGAGATAGCTGCAGCTTGTGCTGGTTTCAAAGGGTATTGTGATTTCCTTGGTAACTTTGCTCCTGGAATGAGTTTTACCACCACAGGTGGGACTTTCAGGTGACCTATGTCCTCTGGGCCTGAGGACCACAGTTTTGCAGGAACTTTTGTCTTTAATGAATCAGGGAGATTAGACCTCGGTTCCTTTGCATCCCCATGAGGTTCTTCTAAATGGAGCATCAGAGGCAGGGAGCACAAGGCTGAGGTGTCAGAAACAGATAGGGGAGCATGGTCAGCTGAATGTCACTCATTGCTGACTGAACCTTGGGAATGGACATCCCCTGGGCGTCATTTTGGGGCGCTGGCTGAGGGAATGCCCCAGCAACATAATTATTATGATATACATACAGTTTTAAACCTTTGTGATCTATTTCTTCCTCAACCCAACCTTCCTGCTGAATAGCTCTTGCTACTCTGTACCAGGCTTCTGCTGTTCGAAGCAAACCATTAAATGTAAGCTTGCCCTTCTTCTCTGTTAGTAATCTGCGCCAGCTCTCTGGCTGTAATCTACCACATGAAGGCACAGCAATTCTACACACTTTAGCAATCTTTTCAACACCCTTAACCATCTCTTCACCCTCTCTGTCTTCAACTAGATCACACGCTAACCAGCCCTTACTGGGCTTATCTAATCCCTGTCCCATTCCCCCTATAAAAGGCGTCCCAGATATAGAGGAAGGAAAATGAAACAGAGTGTCTACAATGCTCGACTGCCACTTGAGGGTGGGTCCCCACGTGAGTCTTCCCAAAACGTAGACTAGTCACTTATTCCGCCTACCCGAGGTAGCCACGGATTGGAGCGAGGTGAGAAGTGTGTGACCAATCACTTCTCTCACAAGAGAAATAGGAGGGGAAAGTGTAAATAACACAGGAAGTAGAGTAAAAGTAAAAGTAAAGTGAAAGTAGAGACAGACACAGGAGTTTGAATGACTCCCAATTAAGACAACAATTCAAATGAAATACAGTGCATGCATCACAGTTCAAATAAATTCAACAGTAATCCCTTTCCTTTACTCATGTGACCAAAGCCACCTCCCTCAACCTCGTAGTGTCCCCGCTCGGAGAACGACTTTCGTAAGTCTCACTACCAGCGGCCACGGAAAACGGCTAACACCGGCCCGAGATCCGTATGCCTCCCCCGTTACAGCGGTCCGATAAACGGGGTACAAGGGGTAAACAGGCAACAGAGGACCCCCAGGCAAACACCCACAGGTCCACCCCCTTTATCCCAAAAGGGGTAAACAGGCAAACACTCTCCCCGGGCACTTAAGCTAAAGACAGACCAATACAAACACACCCAGGCAACAGATAGGCAAAATGCAGGTAAACAGGTGGGTAACAATAAGGCACCGGGCAAGATATTACCTGTCTTTGATGTCCTTCCGGTAGCAGTCACAGACACTGGGACGGGTCAATCAAAGGGGCTGGAACATACCGGCTAGGCTCTGCAGCAGTCTCTACCATGTACTGGGAGGTGATCAGTCTCCTTTCCTTCCCCCAGGATTCCTCCGTCCAGCAGCGTCTTCATAGGACGGCTTACCGGCCAAAGGCCATAACCCGGTGCCCCACGTTGGATGCGCCAAATTGATATAGATTATTTTAAGCAAACAAATATGTTTGAATGTCTATCTGTTCCTGTCCAAATCTGAGATGATTAAATTGCGTATATGCAGAAGTAAATTCACACTGACACACGGAGTTCAGGTTAAAAGAACTTCGAGAAAATTTAATGGCATCTGGTTAAAAAGTGGGCTCGTAGACCCTTATAAGAGCAATATTACATCATCATTGAATATCAAGATAACAACAAATAAACATCATTAATTGGGTTAAGTGTTAAGTGGCTATGTCAATATCCACCCATCAATATTATTAATTGGCTCAAGTACTAAGTGGCTGGCTAAGTGTCCTCCCACCAGGAGGTGGCGTCATCTTGGACACGGGTGTGGACACGATGGTTCAGGCGCCATCTTGCTTAGCACGAGGCTTTACTCGATGGGAGGGGGGCTTTAGGCGCCATTTTGAGTGGTTAGTGAGGTTATATTCGAGGTTAGGTTCAAGGCTTTTTAGAGAATGGACATTTCATTAGAGCAGTTTCTCATGATCTAGCTATGGTATACTTTCATATTACAGGAACTTGATAATTCCGGTGTTAGTCATATCCTTCTAGAAAATACATTCTCATTCTAATATTCTAAGTGTGTCTCCCGCATATGACATGAAAGCCCTGCTTCTCCTTAACAAAATAATATATAATGTGGGTGTGGGTGCATTTAATATGAAATAGGAGAAGTATGGATGAAAAATATATATAGTGCAAATTATTTGTTTACTTTTTGTTTTCAACTGAACTTGTACAACTGCCTCTGTTCTCAAGGGAAAATAAGTGCGCTAAAAATATTTTTAAGTGCAGATTTTCTCACAGTATCAATAAAGTGAAAGTAGTGCAAAAAAAAAATACTCATTCCACTCTTTAAAAAGTTCACTGTGCATATACAGTTGCAAGAAAAAGTATGTGAACCCTTTGGAATCATATGGATTTCTGCACAAATTGGTCATAAAATGTGATCTGATCATCATCTAAGTCACAACAATAGACAAACACAGTCTGCTTAAACGAATAACACACAAAGAATGAAATGTTGCCATGTTTTTATTTAACCCCTTAAGGACAGAGCTTCAGAAGCTTGACTTACGCTTAATGACACAAGCAATTTTTGCATTTTCTTGCTGTTTGCGTTCAACTTCAATTTGCATCTCTCTCATTTATTGCACCGACACATATTATATACTGTTTTTTAAAGGACAGAAAGGGCTTTAATTTGATATAACATATATATATATATATATAAATGCTTACTTATTATAGAAAAAATACAGAAAAATGCAAAAAAAAGAAAAATATTGTTTTTTTTTTTTACAGTTTTTGCAATCATAATGTGTGCATAATTAGTGCAGGTTAAGGAAAGTAATTAAAAATAAATTCATTTATTTGTTCTGATTTACAGAATATATAATGTGTCTGGGATTTTAAGTTTTTTTTTGGTAGTTACAGGTCACAAAGCACAAGGAGTAAAATAAAATTCTAATGTGGAGCGATTTTAGAATTTGGTATGTTTGTCTTGTAAGCCTAATAGCCATAAAATAAAACAAAATTGCCACACAAAAGTATATATTTATATAAAGTAGACACCACAGGCTATTTACCTAAGGTTGTTTTGACACTTTCTACGTAGCCATTTTACCGCCAACCTCTGCTAAATATTGGAGTAAAATTGTGTTTTTTGGGGGTTTTCGCACACAAACGTATAACAAAGAACTTCTCATGTGTATTTTGTAAAGTTGGTGTGTGCTATTCCTGTACAAAGTTTTATTATGTGTTCAGTTACTTCTGCTGAGTACAACGGTACCCCCATTGTATGTCTTTGGCACTATTTCGTGAAGCTACAGTGCCATATAGGAGACCTGTCCTTTTCAGTATTCACAGTAGAATTTTGAGAGACGGATTTAATGAGCCTATGCTTCCATTTGGGGTATTATAAAAGTTTGACTGTTCAAAAACCCCCACAAAGGCCTACCATTTGTAAAATTAGACACTCCAGGGTATATCATAAGGTGCATATTGTGCCTTAGCATGCCCCCATTTTTTCACCAATATATGCCAAAGTATGTGGTAAAAAATAATTTTGTGCATTTTTTGACATACGGATTGCATTTTTGCTGGGCATTTTGTATATTTCATATGTGCCACTAAGTTCAAACCCCCCAAATTATGCTCAGCTAAGTCTTCTGAGTAAAAGGACACCCCCATTGTATGTCTATGGCACTATTTCGTGAAGCTACAGTGCCATACAGGAGACCTGTCCTTTTCAGTATTCACAGTAGAATTTTGAGAGACGGATTTAATGAGCCTATGCTTCCATTTGGGGTATTATAAAAGTTTGAATGTTCAAAAAAAACCCACAAAGGCCTACCATTTGTAAAATTAGACACTCCAGGGTATATCATAAGGTGCATATTGTGCCTTAGCATGCCCCCATTTTTTCACCAATATATGCCAAAGTATGTGGTAAAAAATAATTTTGTGCATTTTTTGACATACGGATTGCATTTTTGCTGGGCATTTTGTATATTTCATATGTGCCACTAAGTTCAAAACCTCCAAATTATGCTCAGCTAAGTCTTCTGAGTAAAAAGACATCCCCAATGAATGTCTTTGGCACTATTTTGTGAAGCTACAGTGGCATATTGGAGACCAAGCCATATCAGTTTTTACAGAACTTTGAATTTTGACGCTGGGCCTATGTGCAATTTCCAAGCATCTTCGTAAGTTTTAAATTCAAACTACCCCACAAAGTCCTACCATTTCTTAAAGTAGACACCCCAGGGTATTTCAAAAGGCATATTTTGAACCTTAGCGTGGGATAATTTTTCCGCTAGCTTGTACCAGGTGTAGTGGTAATGAGCGTTTTTTCTGCCTTTTTGACACACAAAGTGAGTTTGCACAGTATATTTTGCAAACCTTATGTGTACTACGACTGTATAATACTTCATATGTTGCTCAGCTATGTCAGCGGAGTATAAAAATACCCCCGTATGTACCTTTGCCAGGTATATGTGGACAACAGAGGGGCACATTTGGGACATAGTCATTCCAGTTTTTTTCAAACTTTAAAAATTTTTACGCTGTGCCCATGTCCCATTTTAGAGTATTTTACCAGGCTATATAATCCAAATACCCCATAAAGCCATACCATTTCTTAAAGAAGACATCCCAGGGTATTTCAAAAGGCATATTTTGAACCTTAGTGTGGGATCATTTTTCCGCTAGCTTGTACCAGGTGTAGTGGTAATGAGCGTTATTAAATTAATTTTTTAACTTTTTAAAACTATTTTTTAAACTTTTGTTTTGCTTATTCATTTTTTTAAAGTTTCCTAAACTTTCGTAAAACTTTTTTTTACAGATTTAACATTTTTCTAAGCTTTTTCTTTTACCGTTAACCCCTAACTAGCAGTAAGCAGCACTAACAGTAAATTCCCCATTTTCCCATAACTCCCACCCACCCCAGCTAGCAAAATATTTAATTATACAATATTTAAACTAGTTAATTAAATTAATTTAACCCCTGGGGGTTAAAAAATAAATAAAAGTTAATCGTCAGGGGTTAAAAAAAAATTAGATCACAGTATAATACTGTGATCTGTATTTTGATCACTGTAGGCAGTGATAGACTGGCAGGGAAGGGGTTAATTTGTATTTGGACTGGGTAAAGGGTTTATTTTTTTTTAATTTTTTACTTAAACGTTAATAAAACTTTTTTTTAACTTAATTTTTTAACTTTTTAAAGCTTATTTTAAAACTTTTTTTAACGTTAACCCCTAGTTAGCCTAACACTAAATCCCCCAATTCCCCACTAACTTCCACCCTCCCCAGCTAGCTAAATTTATAATTTTAAAATATTTAAAATTAATAAATAAAATAAATTTAACCCCTGAGGGTTAAAAAAAAAAGAATTAACCCTCAGGGGTTAAAAAAAATCAGATCATATTAAAATGTAATCCCTGCCAATTGATCACTGCAGTCAGTGATCAATTGGCAGGGAAGGGGTTAATTTTTTTTATTAAAATGGTAAAGGGGGGGTAAAGGGGGGTGGGATTTTAAATATACTTTATTTTTTATTCCACCAGGGGGCAGGATCAGCACTGATCCGTCTCCCTGCACTTCACACTGAACCCGGAAGTGCAGGGAGGCGGAAGGTAAGTATACAGAGCACATGTGCCCGCTCTGGCATGCTGTCAGAGCGGGCACATGTACTGGGACAGCCCGATCCGGTGCTCCCGGTCTGCCTCTAATACAGAGGCAGACCGGAGCACCATTAACCCCACGATCGCCGCGATTGCGGCGATCTGGGGTTAATTTTACCGCGTGACAGACGAGGTCCGTCATCCGTCGTTAAGGGTATCCCCTGGATGACGGACCTTGTCCGTCACCCGTCGTGAAGGGGTTAACACACCATGTAAACACTCACAGTGCAGGTGGAAAAAGTATGTGATCCCACCGAGGATATAAAAAACCTCTCATATCACTTTTGGACAAGGGGAAGGAAAGTGGTGTTCTTAACGACAATGAATATAAATTATTGCAAGAATACCCTAGAATAACCACTTTCTATACCCTTCCCAATGTCTACAAATACTCGCAGTTTAAGGAATAAGAACCATGAACTTGTGGCAATAATGGCAACTGATAGTGTAGATTTAGTCGCTGTTACTGAGACATGGTATAATGAGAAAAATGACTGGGACATAGCAATACCAGGGTAATCTTTATATAGAAAAGACAGGGAAGGCAGGAAGGGGGAGGGGTGGCACTGTATGTGAAGGATCGCATAAAATCTAGCCTAATAAAAGTGAGGCGAACATAGAGTCCGTGTGGGTTACGTTAGAATTTGGTAATCTAACTCGTGTAGGTGTGATTTATAGGCTCCCAGGACAAATTGAAGAGTTAGATAATCTACTAGTTGAGGAAATAGCTAAAATGACAATGAAGGGGGAAGTTATCATCATGGGTGACTTTAATCTTCCTGATGTGAATTGTAAAATAAAAATAGCTGCTTGTGCCAGGGGCACACATATTCTAAACTCCCTACTGGGATTGTCTCTAAAACAAGTCGTTGAGGAGCCAACTCGTAAAGAGGCCATACTAGATTTAGTGTTAACAAATAAATAGAGATTTGGTATCAGATATTACCGTAGGTGAAAGTTTAGGATCCAGTGATCTTCAGTCAGTGTGGTTTAATATAAGAACAGTGACTGAGTCACACCACACAAAAACAAACGTTTTAGACTTTAGAAAAACAGACTTTTCTAAAATTAGAATATGTGTAAAGGAGTCATTATCAGACTGGATCAATTTAAATGGAGTCCAAGAGAAATGTGATTATTTAAAAGTTGCACTACTGAAGGCAACAGAGAATTGCTTTAGGCTTGTCAGTAAAAGCAAAAAAATTCAAGAACCCACTGTGGTACTCCGCAGATGTGGCCAAAATAGTAAAAAACAAAAAGTTAGCATTTAGTAAGTATAAAAAAACCCAGAGTGAGGAAGACAGAATGATCTATAAGATTAGGCAGAAAGAGGCTAAGCAAGTTATAAGAGCTTCCAAATCACACACAGAAGAGAAAATGGCACAGTCAGTAAAAAAAGGGGCCAAAACTTTTTTTAGATACATAAATGAGTAAAGAAAAGTAAAACAAGGATTAGTTAGATTAAAAACAAAAGAAGAAAGGTATGTAGAAGAGGATAGAGGTCTAGCTGACTGCCTCAATTACTATTTTTGTTCGGTATTTACAGATGTGAGTATACAGAGGAAGAGGTTCTATTTCAACTCTCAAAAGTAAAGACAAATAAGTCAATGGGACCTGATGGAATACACCCAAAGATATTAAAAGAGCTTAGTGGTGTACTAGCAAAACCATTAACAGATTTATTTAACCAATCATTGATAACAGGAGTAGCCCCAGAAGATTGGAAGTTGACGAATGTTGTGCCCATTCACAAGAAAGGTAATAGGGAGGGGTCGGGAAACTATAGGCCAGTAAGCCTTACTTCAGTAGTGAGGAAAGTGATGGAAACCATGTTAAAGGATAGGATTGTTGAACATCTAAAAACACATGGATTTTAAGATCAGAGACATCATGGATTTACTTCAGGGAGATCATGCCAAACTAATCTTATTGATTTTTTTGATTGGGTAACTAAAATTATAGATCAGGGTGGTGCAGTAGACATTGCTTACCTAGATTTCAGTAAGGCTTCTGACACTGTTGCACATAGAAGGCTTATCAACAAACTACAATCTTTGAGTTTGGATTCCAATATTGTCGAATGGGTAAGGCAGTGGCTGAGTGACAAGCAACAGAGGGTTGTAGTCAATGGAGTATATTTGAAGCATGGGCTTGTCACCAGTGGGGTACCTCAGGGATCTGTACTTGGTTTCTAGTGTAAGCTAATAGCAGCCGTCAGTGTCCTTCAAGCGGCTCTGTCAGTCCTTCCTTCAGCGTGTGCTCTCCAGAACTGTTCCAGTGCACATTGCCAATCATATCTGGTGTCTCTATAGCGTGCTTTTACAACCAAAATTTGTTTTTCACTGTTATAGATTGAATAGCAGTTACTTGTCTTCAAGCGGGTGTGTCAGGCCTACAGTGTGTGCTCTGCAGAACTGCTCAAGTGCACATTGCCAATCATATCTGGTGTCTCTATAGCATGCTTTTACAAAGAAAAAAGGTTTCTAGTGTAAGCCAGTCAGTCCTTCCTTCAGCGTGTGCTCTGCAGACCTGTGTGTCAGGATCGGGACAGGGATCCAACACGCAGAGTACAAAGAGTAGCAGATACGTATACCGGACCTTAGAATGGCCGGACTTAACGTAATACTACGTATAGAATGGTCAGGGACAAGCCGAGGTCGAGGGAACGAGAAGACAGGTAAGCGAGAGACAAGCCGGGTCAAGGATAACAGAGAAGACAGGTAAGTAATAACAAAGCCGGGTCAGAACCAAAAGACAGGAGAATACAAGAGCACTGTGTGACTAGGCTGGCTAGAACCACGACAGGGCAATGAGCAAATGCTGAGAGCTCCCTTAAATACCCTGGTTCTAGAGACTAATCACGCCTCCGCCGAGACCTGATTCGTGTCTGGGATTTGACTGACAGGTCGGGCTAGAATAGCGTCATGACGTCTACTATTGAGCGTCACGTTACAAAAAGGCATAGTTCTCTCGCGGCCGGCGTTTACATGCGCGAGGGGACCGCGAGGAACGGGAGAATCATGCCGTCTGGATGGAAAAACGTCTAAGTCTCTACCCGTCTCAGGGGTAGAGACTACAGGTACCCTGACACTGTGCCAGCGTGCTTTGACAGTTGCCAATCATATCTGGTGTCTCTATAGCGTGCTTTTACAAAGAAAAAAGGTTTCTAGTGTAAGCTAATAGCAGCCAGTCAGTGTCCTTCAAGCGGCTCTGTCAGTCCTTCCTTCAGCGTGTGCTCTCCAGAACTGTTCCAGTGCACATTGCCAATCATATCTGGTGTCTCTATAGCGTGCTTTTAAAACCAAAATTTATTTTTCACTGTTATAGATTGAACAGCAGTTACTTGTCTTCAAGCGGGTGTGTCAGGCCTACAGTATGTGCTCTGCAGAACTGTTACAGTTCACATTGCCAATCATATCTGGTCTCACAGTAGCCTGCACGCATAGTACCACTAATCCCAAAAAAACATGACAGGCAGAGGCAGGCCACCCCGCAGGGGCAGTCGTGGTCGTGGTGCTGTGATTCCCTTTTGCCCTAGAATAATGCCCAGTTTTCAGAAGCCACGTACCCTGAACTTGAAAAGTTCTGAGGACATAGTTGACTGGCTAACACAGGACACCCAAACTTGTATAGCCTCCGCTCGGAACCTTGACGCACCATCCTCCTCCAGCTTAGCTTCAGGCACCTCTCAAGATACCACTCACCCGCCTGCCGCCACCACCAAAACTAGCACCACAGCCGCTTTACTTGGTATGTCAGAGGAGTTATTCACACACCCGTTTGAAGAAATTAGTGATGCGCAACCATTATTGCTAGAGGATGTAGATAACAGGGATATGTCTCAGGCAGGCAGCATTAAACACATGGAGGTACGGTGTGATGATGATGATGTTGTACCCGCTGCTGCTTCCTTTTCTGAGTTGTCAGATACAAGCGAAGCGGTTGATGATGACGATGCGTCCATGGATGTCACGTGGGTGCCCGCTCGGCAAGAAGAAGAACAGGGCGAAAGTTCAGATGGGGAGACAGAGAGGAGGAGGAGACGAGTTGGAAGCAGGGGGGGGTCGTCGCAAGGAGCTAGTGGCACAGTCAGACAGCATGCATTGGCACCCGGGGTCAGCCCAACAGCACGCCAATCAACGCATGCTGTGTCCACCACCAGAATGCCGTCATTGCAGAGCTCAGCAGTGTGGCATTTTTTTTGTGTGTCTGCCTCGGACAACAGCGATGCCATTTGCAACCTGTGCCAAAGGAAACTGAGTCGTGGGAGGTCCAACACCCACCTAGGTACAACTGCTTTGCGTAGGCACATGATCTCACATCACAAACGCCTATGGGATCAACACATGAGTACAAGCAGCACGCCTACTCAAAGTCGCCATCCTCCTCCTGGTCTAGCATCTTCAGCCACGTCAACCACTGCTGTCCTTCTTGCCCCCTCTCAACCATCCGCCACTCCGTTTCCCGCCTTGAGCAGTTCCCGCTCATCTGCCCACAGTCATGTGTCTGTCAAGGACATGTTTGAGCGTAAGAAGCCAATGTCACCAAGTCACCCCCTTGCCCAGCGTCTGACAGCTGGCTTGTCCGAACTATTAGCCCGCCAGCTTTTACCATACAATCTGGTTGAGTCTGAGGCGTTCAAAAAATTTGTAGCTATTGGGACACCGCAGTGGAAGGTACCCGGACGGAATTTCTTTTCACAAAAGGCAATCCTCAACTTGTACTCGATTGTGCAAAAGGAAGTCATGGCATGTCTGGCACACAGTGTTGGGGCAAGGGTCCATCTGACCACTGATACCTGGTCTGCAAAGCATGGTAAGGGCAGGTATATCACCTACACTGTGCATTGGGTAAACCTGCTGACGGCTGACAAGCAAGGAATGCGTGGCATTGCAGAGGAGTTGGTGACACCGCCACGAATTGCAGGCAGTCCTGCTGCCACCTCCTCTACTCCTCCTACTCCATCCTCTTCCATAACCTCCTCGGCTGAGTCCTCTTGTGCTGCTGCGTCTTGCTCCACATCAACGGCACCCCCAGCTCCCCAGGTACTATTCCACATCCCGGATACGGCAGTGTCACGCCGTCTTGGGTTTGACTTGCTTGAAAGCAGAGAGTCACACCGGACAAGCACTCCTGTCCGCCCTGAACGCACAGGTGGAAAAGTGGCGGACTCCGCAGCAACTGGATATCGGCAAAGTGGTGTGTGACAACGGAAAAAATTTGAAGAGGAAGAGTTGTGGTCACCATCACCACCAGAAACAGCCTTATCAGCATCACTTGCTGGACCTGCGGCAACGCTGGAAGAGGATTGTGAGGAAGAGGAGTCAGAGGAGGATTGTAGCTTTGAGGAGGAGGAGGAGGAGGAGCAAGACCAAACACAACAGGCATCCCAGGGTGCTCGTTGTCACCTATCTGGTACCCGTGGTGTTGTACGTGGCTGGGGGGAAGAACTTACCTTCAATGACATCAGTGAGGAGGAGGAACGGGAAATGAGTAGCTCGGCATCCAACCTTGTGCAAATGGGGTCTTTCATGCTGTCCTGCCTGTTGAGGGACCCTCGTATAAAAAGGCTGAAGGAGAACGACCTGTACTGGGTGCCCACACTACTAGACCCCCGGTATAAGCAGAAAGTGGCGTAAATGTTACCGAATTACAACAAGTCGGAAAGGATGCAGCATTTGCTAAATAAATTAAAAAGTATGCTTTACACAGAGTATAAGGGTGATGTCACAGGACAACGGGAATCTAACAGGGGGAGAGGTGGAAGTCATCCTCCTCCTCCTCCTCCTCCTCCCACGACCACGCCGGCAAGGACAGGACGCTTTAAAGACGTGTTGTTGATGGAGGACATGTGGACCTTTTTAAGTCCTACGCATCGCCACAGCCCTTCGGGATCCACCCTCAGAGAGCGACTCGACCGACAGGTAGCAGACTACCTCGCCTTAACTGCAGATATCGACACTCTGAGGAGCGATGAACCCCTTGACTACTGGGTGTGCAGGCTTGACCTGTGGCCTAAGCTATCCCAATTTGCGATAGAACTTCTGGCCTGCCCCGCTTCAAGTGTCCTGTCAGAAAGGACCTTCAGTGCAGCAGGAGGTATTGTCACTGAGAAGAGAAGTCGCCTAGGTCAAAAAAGTCTAGATTACCTCACCTTTATTAAGATGAATGAGGGATGGATCCCGAAGGGACTGACACTGGGCGATACATTCGATTAAAAAAGGCCTGATGAGATGAGCTGCCTTGGGCTAAAAATGGTCCACACGCTGCTGTATTTTAGCTCTGAATGTTGTTTGACTTGCGTGACTTATCCGCCACCAACTAGGGTTCAAGCCGCCATGTTTTAGGGCACTTTCTGCCTGTGAAACAAACATCAATTTTTCTGGCCGCTGCTACAGCAGCGGCTGCAACAATACCAAATTTTTCAGGCATTTGTACATGCCTAATTTTTAGGCCCACTGGTGCAGCACTGTGGCTTCAAAAACCAAACCCAAAAAAAATCCTCCAAGATGGCACCAATATACCAGTGGTCTAAGCATCTTCCCACCTTGGCCTAAAAAGGGGAGGTGATTCAACAATTAAAAATCTCTGCCATTTACACGTCCACTGATAGGAGACGCGGAAGGTATTAAACTGATATGAACAATACTAAACTCACCACTCCTATCTGGTGGCACATTAGCTTGCCCGCGCAGTGCCCCAAATTTCAAGTAAGAGGACCGACCAAGCATCTACTTCCATCTCCCTGTTACATAAATCAATGCCATATCCATAGAAATTGTAGAGAATATCCAGGATAGTTTTACAGGGCCAAATCATGTCGCCTGTTGAAAGAGGTGACCTTGCTCGGGTCCCAGGTGTGCGGTAACTAAAATGGCTGCCATATACATGTCCTCTGATAGGAGACGCGGAAGGTATTAAACTGATATGAACAATACTCCACTCCTATCAGTAGGTCCGTCCCATTGTGATTTATGCCCCCCACCCACCGCGCAGGGATGGGGGCCGGGGGGGAGAAAAGTAGGCCCCCCCATTGTGATTTATGGCCCCCACCCACCGCGCAGGGGTGGGGGCCGAGGGGGGGAGGACAGTAGGTCTCCCCATTGTGATTTATGGCCCCCACCCACCGCGCAGGGGTTGGGGAGGACAGTAGCTCCCCCCAGTGTGCATCATGGGCTTTGAGGACAGGTGTCAATCCATACCTGCCAAGTGACCCTATGTAGGGGTAACAGTCCCTATTCTGCTCTGTGTCAGTGTGTATCAGGGGTTTTGAGGACAGGTGTCAATCCATATCTGCCAAGTGACCCTATGTAGGGGGAACAGTCCCTATTCTGCTCTGTGTCAGTGTGTATCAGGGGTTTTGAGGACAGGTGTCAATCCATATTTGCCAAGTGACCCTATGTAGGGGGAACAGTCCCTATTCTGCTCTGTGTCAGTGTGTATCAGGGGTTTTGAGGACAGGTGTCAATCCATATCTGCCAAGTGACCCTATGTAGGGGGAACATTCCCTATTCTGCTCTGTGTCAGTGTGTATCAGGGGTTTTGAGGACAGGTGTCAATCCATATCTGCCAAGTGACCCTATGTAGTGGGAACAGTCCCTATTCTGCTCTGTGTCAGTGTGTATCAGGGGTTTTGAGGACAGGTGTCAATCCATATCTGCCAAGTGACCCTATGTAGGGGGAACAGTCCCTATTCTGCTCTGTGTCAGTGTGTATCAGGGGTTTTGAGGACAGGTGTCAATCCATATCTGCCAAGTGACCCTATGTAGGGGGAACAGTCCCTATTCTGCTCTGTGTCAGTGTGTATCAGGGGTTTTGAGGACAGGTGTCAATCCATATCTGCCAAGTGACCCTATGTAGGGGGAACAGTCCCTATTCTGCTCTGTGTCAGTGTGTATCAGGGGTTTTGAGGACAGGTGTCAATCCATATCTGCCAAGTGACCCTATGTAGGGGGAACATTCCCTATTCTGCTCTGTGTCAGTGTGTATCAGGGGTTTTGAGGACAGGTGTCAATCCATATCTGCCAAGTGACCCTATGTAGTGGGAACAGTCCCTATTCTGCTCTGTGTCAGTGTGTATCAGGGGTTTTGAGGACAGGTGTCAATCCATATCTGCCAAGTGACCCTATGTAGGGGGAACAGTCCCTATTCTGCTCTGTGTCAGTGTGTATCAGGGGTTTTGAGGACAGGTGTCAATCCATATCTGCCAAGTGACCCTATGTAGGGGGAACAGTCCCTATTCTGCTCTGTGTCAGTGTGTATCAGGGGTTTTGAGGACAGGTGTCAATCCATATCTGCCAAGTGACCCTATGTAGGGGGAACATTCCCTATTCTGCTCTGTGTCAGTGTGTATCAGGGGTTTTGAGGACAGGTGTCAATCCATATCTGCCAAGTGACCCTATGTAGTGGGAACAGTCCCTATTCTGCTCTGTGTCAGTGTGTATCAGGGGTTTTGAGGACAGGTGTCAATCCATATCTGCCAAGTGACCCTATGTAGGGGGAACATTCCCTATTCTGCTCTGTGTCAGTGTGTATCAGGGGTTTTGAGGACAGGTGTCAATCCATATCTGCCAAGTGACCCTATGTAGTGGGAACAGTCTCTATTCTGCTCTGTGTCAGTGTGTATCAGGGATTTGACTATCTTTATTCAGATTAAAAAATTACAATTCCAGGAAAAATTTAACAAACATTTACAAGAACATGTTATGCACACCATAGAAACAACGTGAACCTCTTTAAAGCCACAAACTTAAGACAAAAAATACGTACACACAATGTGTAAGGGTTTGAAAGAATATTCTGAATCCTTACATGTTTACTTTATCGTTTGTTTGATTTTTGTGAACCATATATAAACTACAAGCAGCGTGAAAACTATAAAAACTCAAGTGGCCATGCTGATCAAATGAAATAGTATGCTTTACACAGCGTATAAGGGTGATGTCACAGCACAACGGGAATCTAACAGGGGAAGAGGTGAAAGTCATCCTTCCCTTCCCACGACCCCACCATATCTGCCAAGTGACCCTATGTAGGGGTAACAGTCTCTATTCTGCTCTGTGTCAGTGTGTATCATGGTCTCTGAGGACGGGGAACAGTCTCTATTCTGCTCTGTGTCAGTGTGTATCAGGGCAGGGCTTTGAGGACAAGTGTCAATGTTAGGTGATTTCTTCCCTTTATGGATTAAAAGCAGACTCTGCATCAACTGTGCAATTTTCCATGGGCGTTTTGCCATGGATCCCCCTCCAGCATGCCACAGTCCAGGTGTTAGTCCCCTTGAAACAACTTTTCCATCACTTTTGTGGCCAGAAAGAGTCCCTGTTGGTTTTAAAATTCGCCTGCCCATTGAAGTCAATGGCGGTTCGCGAACATTTGCGGAAGTTCGCGTTCGCCGTTCGCAAACCGAAAATTTCGGGTTCGCGACAACACTAGCTATAAGTACAAGTAAGACATTGCAGTTTCAAAATATATATTTTTTAAATGTATCAATTGTGACATTGTAACACGGTTATGTCATAAATCTCTGAATCACACCTCACATGTACATTTTTTTTATTATTTTAAAGTAGACAACCCAGGGTATTCAATATGGGGTATGTCCAGTCTTTTTTAGTAGCCACTTAGTCACAAACACTGGCCAAAGTTAGCATTTATATTTGTGTGTTAAAAATGCAAAAAACTATTATGAACGCTAAGTTTGGCCAGTGTTTGTGACTAAGTGGCTGCTAAAAAAGACTGAACATACCCAATTTGCAATACCTTGGGTTGTCTCCTTTTGCAAATGGTATGCCATCATGGGGATATTTCTCATTCCTGGGCTACCATACGCTCTCAAATGCAACATAACCAATCTGGCAAATTTAAATGTGAAAAAATGCCTTATATTTGACCCTGTAACTTTCAAAAACACTACAAAACCTGTACATGTGGGGTACTGTTATACTCGGGAGACTTCGCTGAACATAAATATTAGTGTTTCAAAACAATAAGACGTATCACAACAATGAGATCATCAGGGAAAGTGTCATTTGTGCGTGATGCCCCAAAACGGTTTCAGTAGTTCATTTTGGTTTATTTCGGTTATTTTGTATTTACTGGTACGGTAGATTAATCTACTGAACACCGACCACCCTCCTGGCTCATTATCTTCAAAGCGAACTGTCTATTAAGCGCTCTCTGGGCGGCCGCCGTTCGTATAGTCGAATGCCACGTGGAAGATAAAACGGCGGCCATCTTGTTTGCATGAAAGGAGGCAGTGGGACTTGGTTGTTGAGTGTCTGGAACTAAAATCGGACACTCGACTTCCCGAACACTGCTGAAGACATATGAACGCCTGCTTCCTTTTGTTGCTGAACAGCCAGGAGAGCGCCGTTCGGTAGTTTGGTGGGTTTATTTGTTTATTTGGCTTTTTCGAAATTGACCGACCGCACACACTGAACTCATGGAACTATTTTGGGCAGTAGCCTCGTGTGAACTAAGACTTCCATACTTTTTGAGAACCCCTGAACCGATTTGGGGGAAATTTGAATATGTTGGTTTCCCAAATCGGGGCTATCAGGGGACATGTCAATTGTTGGGGATAGCATGTGTATAAAGGGGTGTTCTACGTTTTGGGGAAATTGTGTGCCCTTTGCCTGGAGATAATTGGGTTATTCCTTAACTTATCTCATTATTTCCCAGGCAGAGGAAGGGAGGGTTTTACTGTAAATCTGTACTTTGATTGGTTGTCACTTTTGTTTACTGCAGGAGGACCTCTTGCAGGAGGATTTCCATAAAAGCCAGTGTGGCATCAATAAAACGTTATTCCTTTTGTACCCTTCATGAAGTCTAGGCTCATGCTTGGATAACATTTTAATTTCTGGGGAGATCTGTCTTCCTGCTTTCAACTCTACTATTCCTCTACACCCTAACTGTAGCTATAATCACTTATGCTCAGCTATTGGGAAAGGAATAGAAGAACTCAGTGCCATAACCACTGAGGTTCTTTAACAAATTATATGAACGGTGGCCACACATGGAAAACACTTGCACTAACAATAAATTTGTAAACAGCCAGGGGTGGTCAGTGATTAAAAGGTGCGAACAAAGGGGTTCGGTAAATGGACAGCCAAATAAAAGTGTAGTTATACCCTTTATTCAGCTACATATTAAAAAGCACAATTACACATATTTGGTGCAAAATCTGTTAATTCAGAGAAAGTAAGAGAACTCCCTCACAGGGATATGCACCAAGCAAATCACGTGACTTGATTTATTTACTTATTCATCACTGATTTATAAAAATAGATAGATTTGAAGGTTCCTGTTAAAGTTTACATGGGTTAGCAAGGGGTAGGGATGCGCAGCAAAAAAAAAACTTTAAATGAGGGCAGAGTAAGTAGATCGTAAGGCTATATAAGATGGCTATTACAAAACACAGGCGATCATGTCTGCTGATTTAAAACTAGTGATTGGGCAACTATTGCTGCCCAGTTGTTAGAAAGGACCCATTCCCATGTAGTAATAGGTGGAGGAGGGAAATAAACAAACCATGGGTGGGGTCTAGTTGACTAAAAGTAGGGTTCATGCATGTCTCCAGTAGTTAGTGGTGGGGCTATTCTAATATTCATGGGGGAAGACCTACTGTCCCTTCCTAGCCCTCACTCAGTGGGTGGGTCCCATATATAACAGGGTGAGGACTTGTAAATGTAAATTGGTAGTTGTGGGGCCCTAATTATAATATTCATGGTGCAGCAGGTGGGGCTCTACTTTATTTGATAATAGGGGGGTGGACATGTTATTGTCCTATATCAACCCTATACCCAATAGGTGGATAGTGGTCTCCAGCCCCTTGCTCCCCTCTGTAAAAAATAAAATTGCCTAGCTACCCCACCTCATCCTAATAATAGTGTGGGGGGATGATATATAGAATAACTGTAAACAAAATTATACTTACCATCAAGTCTTCTTGCTTGTAATTCTTCTTATCTTCTGTAATGCTTCTGATAAGGTCAGATATGAGACTTAAACTGGGGTTAACTTCAGGGTCTTTATTTTTTTTTTTTTATCTTAGACATGATTTGTCTTGAAAACAATAGGAGCAGCAGGACTATTAGG
This sequence comes from Pelobates fuscus, assembly GCF_036172605.1. Lineage (NCBI taxonomy): Eukaryota > Metazoa > Chordata > Amphibia > Anura > Pelobatidae > Pelobates > Pelobates fuscus. Next base: position 139,736,985 of record NC_086319.1, read on the forward strand.
AAGTGAAAATAATAAAGACAAAGCGAGAAACAGAAGAATCAATAAAATTACAGGTAAGAAATATAGTTTTAGGCGATAAGCCTACAATGGGATTAACAGGAAGTAGGTTGAAGCAGAACCTATGAGATATATAGGTGGTAGTAGTAAGAAAGAACCTATAAAAGGGAGTTATAGGTATGGTAGCAGGAGATTACCAAAATCAAAGGTTTAGGCAATATGCCACAGGCAGGATTTTTAGAAACAGGATAACAGACTAGATATTACAGGAAATAAAGAGAAGACCTATAAAACCTATAACTGAAAATGATAGGTTACGGGTAAAACAAAATACAATAGACAGAACTAAACAGAAATATAAATGATAAAGTAATACAGATAAGTCAGACAGATAAATACAGATAAGTCAAAGTTGAATTGATAAGTCTTTATTGGTTTGCATGTTGTATAGCAGGATTTTAGAAAGATGAATTAGAGTCATTTAGGATAATTGTAATTATCAAGGGTGTTTGATGACAATTCAATATTACATCCAAGTCCAGTGATCTATAATACAGGTAGCATTCGCAGATTAGGTTACCTCCAAGTGTATGGATAGTAAGCAGGTTTTTGAAATGAGTTGAAATGAGTAAATCAGGGTGAATGAAATAATTCCAGGGTATAACAGGTTTTTGCAGAAGGAGCAAGGATCTGTAGTCTTACCAGGATCAGAACGCAACTACAATCAATGTCAAGGCTAATTGTCTAATAGGGTGTGGCTCTTTTATGGCAGGTTGAAATTATATGGGAGGCCACTAGTGGAGAAAACTTTTTTTTTTTTTTTTTTAAAAAGAAACAGAAATAAAAGAACCAATTCTTGGTTGTCAGGATAGGAACCTGACATCTTAATTTCCAAAAAAAAGTCAAATAAAAGTCCATAATAACTGACACCACTATTAAAATAATTTTAAAAAGGGGCGTGTCCAAGCAGCGCATGTGAGCGGACGTGCAGGATGAGAGCTCTCCCGGACAGCGGCTTTCACAGCCTGATATAGCCGACTAATAGATCTTCAAAAGAGCTGGGAAGCCAGGGGAAATAACACTCACCAGCATGGCGTCGAAAAATGTAAGCAAAAGACGCTGAATTCGCACTTTGAAGTGCACCAAGCGCTGGAACATGGAGACCAAGATGGCGCCGATAGGCCTCACTCTCCAGCACAAAACTCTGACGCCGGAGAACATGCCACAGATCACTCTGAACACTCCAACCCGGCAACAGACCTCTCGGTGAGGACCATAATGCAGGACATCCAACAAATGACTGCAGAAATAAAAGCTAACATCCATAATATCGGCGAAAGAACAGCCAAGCTTGAAGAGCGCACAATTCCGTGGCTGAGGCCAACTCCTCGCTCAAACTAAAACTACAAACCCTAGAGGAGAGTGTAGCAGACCATGAGGATAGGAGCAGGAGGAATAATGTTCGCATTAGGGGAATCCCTAAAACTATACAGAGCTCTGATCTGCCTAGGTATGTGCAAGACCTATTCAAATCACTAATACCCTCCTTGAACAATCTGGACCTAATGCTAGACAGAACACACAGACTCCCTAAACCTAAACACCTACCTCCAGACGCAACGAGAGATGTAATCACCAGAATCCATTTTTACACAGTAAAGGATCGGATTATACAAGCCTCCTGAAACCTGACAAACTGTCCAGACTCCTACCAGCACATCAAAATCTTCACGGATCTATCCTCCGCCACTATGCTTAAACGGCGCACCTTAGCACCCATAACCGCGGCACTGAGGAAGGCTAACATTCCCTATAAATGGGGCTTTCCAACCAAATTACTAGTGAAAAGGAATGGGGTGGATAGAGCTATCAACGACATAATGGAAGGCAAACGTCTACTGCAGGAATGGCAAGTACCGCTTCCCTCTAACTGGCATAGACCAACCGACAACCACCGCCAACCCAATGCTGAAATCCCTAGCTAAGGACTGGTCTCTGGCCCGTAAGAACCGCCGACCCTCAGCGAACTCTGGTGCCTCAGTTACCTGAACTTACCACACGGTCATGCCGACGAATATTCTTGGAGAGGGTCGTAACATCCAGACCTGTATAATGTAATTTATTGGGTTTATAATGTGCTAGATGCATGTTACTTAGATCTCATTGTGACTGTTTTATGTTGATACCCCTTGCATTCCCCCCCCTCTACTGGCTAATTCAATATCATATTACTAAGCTGATCCAGGCGAGATGCGGCCCGTTCCTAGCTAACTTTACTGCTTTAAACAATTCGTTAGACTGTATTACTGTGATGCAAATGTCTCAAGTATATCACCCCCAAGGCCTACTACTGGCCATGTTTATCCGTTGCTATGGGCAGTTGAATGTCACTTTTTGTGACATACGGAATGTTGTAAATAGTTCTTCCCCAGTTTTCCCTACCCCCAACGATACGGGCATATCAGATATGGGTTATGGGTTGGTTACGAGAGATACGATATCACTAATGGGTGTACACAGGTCCAGTAAGCTACCCTTTTGGCTGGCATCAAGAAAAGGGTCCGGAAGGGCAGGGAGCCCATACCCACACAGTAGCACACTCTATGCCCGTCCTAATGTCGATTAAAATACTGTCTCTAAATGCCAAAGGGCTTAACTCTCCGAATAAAAGGAGACTAGCCTTAAATGAAGCCAAAAAGAGCCGAGCCCTAATAGCATATTTCCAAGAAACACATTTCACCTGGAGGGGCAGACCAAGGTTTAACTCTAAGGACTACCCTCACGACTTCCATACTTGTTTTACAACTAAGAAACGGGGTGTTTCAATACTAATCCGTAAAGACACCGCATTTTCATTAGTACGCAAGATTAGTGACAAAAAGGGGAGATACTTACTTTTACAATGCCTTATTAACAACAATCCTTACACCTTAATTAATGTGTATGGTCCTAATGATAACCAGCATGATTTCCTACTTAGGATTTTAGCACTTGCAGATTTGTATAAATATGGGGAGGTCATCCTGGGCGGTGACACCAACTTTCTGATAGACAGTAACATGGACTCCTCGTCTACAGCTCACATCTCAGTGACCTCTCTCACACAGAGAGCGGCACTAACGTCCAAGATATGCGACACCCTATCCTCCCACCAACTGGTAGACCCCTGGCGCATTCAGCACCCCACAGAGGTCGATTTCACATGCCACACAGCTGCGCACAACTACTCCCGCATAGATAGATTTCTAGTCCCGGCCACCTACTTACCTACTATAGAAGACACTGCCATTGGGTTAATTTTATGGTCGGACCATGCGCCCATTACGATGACCCTGAGAGCACCCTTCCCTAGCAAAGGTACTGGTTCTTGGAGACTGAACAAAACGCTTTTAGCAGATCCCACCGTTATTGCACAAATAACTGTAGACCTTACTAACTATTTTCAAGAGAACACCACGGATGAGACCTCTACAGACCTAATCTGGTTAGCGCACAAAGCATACATCCGGGGCTGTTTCATAAAACAGGCAAGCCGAGCAAAAAAGCTAAGGACCGCAGAATACAACTCCCTCATATCCGAAATTGCTCAACTAACACACTCTAACAAACACAGCCCCAACCCCACGACGCATACCCATCTCCTACAGTTACAATCCAAACTTAGAACTCTGGAGATGGCTAAAACAACCTATGCCCTTCGTCAGGGCCGGACTGGGGTTACAAAGCAGCCTTGGAAAAAAATGTGTGCCAGCCCCATAAGTCATTGTGACATGTAGTGTGAGTGTATTGTATGTGTATGTGTATGTGTGTATATATATATATATATATATATAGAGATAGATATTATTGGTATGTTTATTTTTCTAATTCAAAACTGTGTAAAAAATGTAATTATACAGTAAGCATACTCACATGCAGACAATCTCACTGACACAAGCACACAGACTCCTTGATACACAGCTTCACAGACCAACAATCTCATTGATACATATAAGCTCATTGACATAAAAACACAAGCTCACTGATACACATTTATAGGCTCACTGACAGACAATCTCACCGACACACACAGACAAGGTTGCTCGTACACACACACACACACACACACACACACACACACTTAGTACAAACTCTGACACTCACACGGTTACTACAGACAAACTCATTGGTATACAAACACAAACTTACTACAGACAAGCCTACTGTCACACACACACAAATGCTCACTACAGACAAGCTCACTGTAATGGGGGGGTTTAGGGCCAGTAGTGCGGTGGGTCTGGGTCTGTAGTAGGGGGGCCATGACCTGTAGTGTGGGTTTAAAGGCTGAAATTGGGGGCAGGGGGATCAATAGGAAGGGTGAGGGGAAAGGGGGGGGGGGCAGGACCTGTGGTAAAAGGTGAGGGGTAGTAAGGGGGTCAGGACCTGTGATGAGGGTCAGGACCTGTAGTGCAGGGGTCAGGACTTGTAGTGGGGGATCATAGGCAATAAAAGGGGATTAGGGGCTGTAGTGGGTGCGTAGTGGCAATAGTGATGGGTAAGGGGCTGTAGAGGGTGCTAAGTGGCAATAGTGTGGTCTTAGGACCAGGTGAGAGAGCCCTGGACTGTGGCTCTGCCTCACACTGAACATAGCCTGGTTCACTAAACAGTGAACTGGGCTATGTGAAACTGATAGCTGCTGTGGTACTATCTGTGTGGTAAATATATTTACAGAATGTGAGTATTTACCCCACACACCTGTCTTTGTCACCACTTACTTTCTCACTACACTACACTACACCCCCCAGCTGTACCTCTGCCTCCATTAATCATGTATTAATCTCTTCCTTCTCAAGCCCCCACTTTTATTTGTTTTACCTTACCTATTATGTGAGTCTCTTCTCTACACCAGCCCTTGAGCAGCATGCCTCTGCAGTAATCCTGCCCACAGGGTTTCCTCCTGCAAGCAGCTCCCCCTACATGTGCTGGGAGCACACAGCATGCTGCAGAAGGGATGTCACTCCCTATCTCCTCCTCATATTCAGCTCTGAGCTCTCCTCACTGCACACAGAGAGCAAGACCTGGCAGGGAGATTTCCCATAATGGCGGCCGCTGGGGAAGCTCTTCTGGAGGCCGCTGGGGGAGCAGGCTGATCTGTCTCTGCTCCCCCTCCCTCGCGCACTAGAAAGAGACCGGGGCCGGAATATGACGTCATATTCCGGCCCCGGTCTCATTAAGCTGCGCGCGAGGGAAAGGGAGCAGAGACAGAACAGCCTGCTCCCCCAGCAACCGCCAGAAGAGCTTCCCCTGCGGCCTCCATTCAACTTCTCCCTGTGGCCGCAGGTCACCGCGGCCCGAGGTGCCGACGGCCCACCGGGAAATTTCCCGGTATCCCGGTGGGCCAGTCCGGCCCTGCCCTTTGTAAAGTTAAGCACAACTTTTTTGCCAATGGGAACAGGGCAGGTGCAAAACTGGCTGCGCAGCTTAAACATAGAATGGCGGCATCAAGAATAGCCTATCTAGAAGATGGGAAGGGAAATCGAATAATTGACCCGCAGGGCATAGTATCTAAATTTGCAGACTACTAAATTTGCAGACTACTACCTATACCTATAACCTTGCGAACGATCAGACCGTCGCTACCCCGAACCCACAAACCCTTAGTGACTCCTTAGGAGATTTGGACCTGCCCGGCTTAACTGACAAAGATAGAGAAACGTTACAAAGCCCATTCACCCTAGAGGAACTGACAGACACCATACCCCATCTCCCTGCTCACAAATCACCGGGCCCAGACGGCCTCCCCAATGCATACTACCATACCTTTACCTCCCTTATCTCCCCGCACCTTCTAAAAGTCATAAATGAGAGTTCGCAAAAGGGCGTTTTACCGAAAGAGATGCTCTTGGCCCATATTTCTACCCTACCGAAACCAGGGAAACCCCCGACACTTTGCAAGAACTTTAGACCTATATCCCTACTTAACAGTGATGCCAAAATCTATGCGAAACTCCTTAGTAATGGACTAGCACCGCTCCTTCACAAACTTATACATAATGTTCAATCGGGCTTTGTGAAAGGGCGACAGGGCTCAGATAATACTAGAAAGATTCTTAACATAACGGACGCCCTACATAGACAAGGATCAGAGGGCCTGTTCTTAGCGCTGGACGCCGAGAAGGCCTTCGATCGCCTTAATTGGACATACATGACCTAAGTCCTAAAAAAAATTAATTTCCCTGAGAGCGTCATAGCGAGCATTATGGCCCTATATAGTGCCCCAGCAGCCAGGGTGTCGCACAATGGCTTTCTATCCCAACCGTTCACAATCACAAATGGTACCAGGCAGGGGTGCCCACTCTCCCCCCTCCTCTACATTCTCTCTAGAACCCCTGGCACACAAGATCCGTGCTCACCCTGGCATTCATGGTGTAGACATACACAGCAGAACATATAGCCTAGCACTTTTTGCTGATTATATTTTCATAACCCTCTCTAAACCACAACAATCTTTACCTCCACTTATGGCCCTATTAAAAAGCTTCGGAGACATCTCCCATTACCGTTTAAATCAAGGTAAAACCCAAGCGCTACCCATAGGTCTGCCGAAACGAACGGTAGACTCCCTACGCGGCGACTTCCACTTTGATTGGAGGTCGACGTCCATTATGTACTTAGGGACATAATGGACGTCTGTCGGGGCGGACCAGCACCTGTCTAAGAGCAGGGCAGGGGCAACCCAGATGGGATCAGATGTATTGTGGCGATGCGGCATATACGCTGAGAGAATACTCAATTGTAGATAGGAAAAAATGGCTCGGTTTGCCAGTTGCCATGGGGTCTGTATTTCAGGGAAGGGGATTATTTTGTTGTTCCTCATCAGCTGAGAGATGTGGGTAATCCCCGCTGTGGACCAGAGTAGTAGAGGGATGTCTTGTGACACAGTTTTAGCAATCGAGATGGGTGCTCTTGGGTGGAATTTGTCTCGGTGGCCTAAGCCCGAGAGGAAAATGTCCCATGTGTCTATGGTATGGGATGTGGTCGGAAAGAGCGTGGGCCTCCGCGTCCTAAGTCGTCGCGGCGTCCACATGTAGTCAATGATAGGCAAGTCTGAACTTTGCGTTTTCTCCATGTCAGCCCACTGCAAGAGATTAGGCTGGGCATGGAGGAGGACGACACCGGTCAGTGCTGCAGCTTTATAGTACTATCCGATGTTCGGTAGACCTACCCCTCCCATTTTGGGTGTAAGTTGAAGAAGTCGTATCGGCACCCTAGGCTTTTTACCTGCCCAGATGAATACATTACAGAATTTCTGTAGGTCTTTACAGTATTGTATGGGGAGTTTCAGGGGTAGCATTCTGAAGAAATATAGGATACGAGGAAGGATCATCATTTTGTATGCATTGATTTTGCCCAGCCATGAGCTTGACATGTTTCCATTTGTTCAATTCAGTCTTGCACACTAGGGTTAGGGAGTTGTAGTTAAGTGTAATCGTTTTACACTTAACTATTAAAGGGACACTATAGTCCTGAAAACAACTTTATCTCAACAGTTTGACACCAGATGGCACGAATGGGAGACTAAGTTTCGGAACACCAATAGGACCAACCAAACTCACCAACTCTGACAGGACCATGATCCCGTAGGATCCCCAAAACACGTACCACACCATACTCTTCAGACCAAACAAGCCCACTTCACTGCCTGTCCTTGGCCTCATCCAGTAACCCCATTAGCTAGCCCTACTAATGTTGACCCAACTATCCCAAGTTCTAATCCCCCACCGGAGCAAAACCCGAACCTTTCATTCTTAGAGGAACCATACTCGTATGGGTAGATAGCATACCTGGTGGCCCTCTCTCATAGAATAAGATAATACACTGGCAGATATCGCCACTAACTAGTTAAAAAATAAAAGGTAATTACATTGATGACAACTGGTGATTGCCTTATGTACGATTGTATTTAGACTGCATTTCGAATGTTATTTTGTAATAGTTAACGACTGTGACATTACCTAATTGTCATTGAATTTTGGCAATGCCTTTGTGAAATATGTAACAAGGTTTCCCTACCCCCGTTTTTCCTTTCTGTATCCCTATCTTTTGAAAATACAATAAAAACTGAATTTGAAAATAATTAAAAAAAAAAAAAAAACACTGCAATAAAAAGCAATTCATCTTCACACATGGGATGCTCACTGTGACAAGCCCTGTGATTTCCATTACCCCAGTTATTTTCTCTGCATTTGGTAGCTTGATCTACCGAACACTGACCCCCCTGGCTCATTAACTTAAAAGTAACCACAAAGTGCTCTCCCTGGGAGACTGAAGTTTGTATAACCAAACAACACATGCACTGCAAAATGGTGGCCATGTTGTCTCCCAAAAGCAGGCAGTGGTACTTGGTTGTCGAGTGTCTGGAACTCCAACTTGGACACTTTAACCTGTGAACACCGGTAACTTGGTACCAACGCTTGCTTCTATTCCCGACAAGCCAGGAGAGTGCTATTCGGTGAAAAAGTACGCATGAACTAGACGAACAATTGCTACCTATGAGCCAGGGGAACTGTTCAGTATTTCTTCAATTTTGGGACTCCCGAAAGTGACTGACCGCTACCACTTTTCTTCTGGAACTATTTTGGGAAGATGCCACGTGTGTGGTCGGTCAAAACTTTACCCCGGTGGCAATTCGGCTGTATACATGGGATCTGAGTGCTATTTGGATATTTTGGGCACTCAGATCCTGACTATCCGTGGATATAGGACTTGTGGGGGTCCCTAGTAATATTATATATGTGACGGACCGCCTGGCACCCTGACTGGGTACCTCTGCTAGTCGCCTTGAGTACTATAAGCAACGCACCAGACACCATAGCTCCTTAGCCGCCGCAGCTTGGCTGGGGTCTCGCCATCTTCCACCCACCCTGGACAAAGGATCCAAACAAGTATCCAACTTCCAGCGCGTGAACCTCTCCTCCTCCAGAGAGTATAGCAGGTATAACTGTGAAGCTCTTACAAGAGCTAGTGATTACACTCTGTCCCAAATTATTATGCAAATTCTATTTAAGTGTCACAAAGACGAAATATTTTGTTTTTCAGTTTAACTCATGGATGGCATTGTGTCTCAGGGCTCTTTTGATCACTGAAAACAAACTCGGACACCTGTGATAATTAGATTGCCAGGTGAGCCCAATTTAATGAAAAACTACTAAAAGGAGGGTGTAGCGGAGGCCTGATATTCCACAGGTTAACTCCACTATAGATCCCAGTGAGGCTCAGGAACAAGTAGTAAAAACACCATGAAGCAATAATTCCAGCAAATAAAGTAATCCACGAATATCCCCATACAGATCCCAATGAGTGGACGACACACAGCATCAGGAGCAGAACTTATGTTTAATGACAGGGACTCTGCTTTTATGCATTGCTCCCCTGCAAGGGAGACACCCACAGGCAATTAGGCATTAACCAATCATTTGCCTCATAACGGTTACATCCCACAGATTCCCTCCCCTCTGCTTGGGAGATAATTGTAGATTATGCTAGCTTTAGTGTACTGATAATCTTAATTTTATTAATGACAGGAGGCGAGTATTTGCTTAAGACTTTCTTTACTTAAGCTTCACAGCAGCACTTTTTTACTTAGTAACAAGGTAACCAATCAGAAAAAAGATAACATGGTATAAAAGTCCCTCCCTGTGACGTCACTTCCTCTTTCTGGCTGCGAACCAAAGGAAACGGGAAACTGTAAGGGAACCGATAAGAAATCCGGAATGCCAGACGAGAAAGTTGATGCTTGAGAGGGAACAGGAACGAAACATGACTTCTAGGAGAGCTGAGCTGATGCTTGAGATGAAACAGCAACTAAAGTTGTCCTCTTGAGGGGCTTTACGCTGAAACGAAAGAGCAGAGTCGAAAACAAGGATTAATCCGAGAATTGGACTTCTAAAATTATGGTGTCCAGTAATTAGAAAAAATCATATATAATAGACCACCTCCCCTAAAGTGTTAATTTATACAGACATGGAGAGAAATACTTAGCCCCTCCTGGTAGAATATACAATAGTGTGTTACTCTAATCTGAGATAAACTTACCTAAAGAGGTGACCTAAGGGGGGGGGGGAAAGAAAACGAAGGTGAATGGGTGGGAAATACTCGCCTCCTGTCATTAATAAAATTAAGATTATCAGTACACTAAAGCTAGCATAATCTACAATTTTATAACATGACAGGAGGCTTCGTATTTGCTGTTTTAACGCTCCCCCAGGAGGGCTAAGGAAGCGTGCACAGCTGGACGAAAGTAGAAGTTGCGGAACGTCTGTTCCCTGGACCAGTCTGCTGAGCGAAGGATATCCCGAAGGGAGGCTCCAGCGTTGAATGCTCCTGATGCCGCCGCACCCCTGATGGAGTGGGCTCCGAATGAAGTTTCAATCCCGGCCAGGGAGAGCAACCACCTAAGCCATCTGGCAAGGGTTGTGGTTGATACAGGATGATGGGGTCGGACGTATGAGATCAATAGCTGGTTGGAGGAGGTTGAACGTAGAGAGGAGGTGACTGATAAATAACGAGAGAGAAGCGAGACCACACATAATTTTGGATGGTTAGGGAAATAAGGGTAAAATACTGAAGAGGAGTATGATTTCGTCCGTCTGGACACGGAAAAGGTGACACCTTCTGGTGAGAAATTGATAGCGTTATGGTCAAATGCTCGAACGTCTGACACTCTTCGGAAGGAGATTAGGCAAAGCAACAGAGTGAATTTTGCTGAGAGTTGGCGTAGGGTTAGATCTTCGTTGTTCGGCCAAGCTTCAAGGAAGCGTATCATGACATTAACGTCCCAAAGATGGGAGTATTTCGGAGTTGGGGGGCGAGCTAGTTTAATGCCCCGCAATAGTCTACAAACCAATGGGTCCTGGCCAACTGGAGCTCCATCTAAAGGTACGTGGGCCGCTGAGATTGCTGACCGGGCAACGTTGATGGAACGGTATGAGCGGCCTAAGTCGAACAGATGTGAGAGGAAATTCAAAATGAACTGTCTAGGGGCTGTAAGGGGATCGGTATCCCGTTCCAGGCACCAATTGCACCAAGCACCCCAGGAGGAAAGGTAGCATCTTCTGGTTCCAGGCGCCCAAGAATCCCAGAGGAGTTCCTTAGCTCTCTGCGATAATTCTCCGAAATTCCAGGATCCCCTGAAAGAGTCCAAGCCACTAGTTGGAGGTGGCCCTGAATTATCATCGGATGAGGGTTCCCTTGAGGGTCCTCTAGCAGGTCGAGCCATGGAGGTAGAAGGAGGGGATGTTGGCAGGATAGGTCCAGGAGATCTGGGAACCATGCTTGGCCCTGCCAGAGCGGGGTGAGTAGTACCAGCGTGACTTGTTGTCTGCGAATCTGGAGAAGGACTCTCGGGATCATTGCGAAAGGAGGGAAAGCGTAGGCTCCCGTAGTCGGCCACTTTTGAAGGAAGGCATCTACCGCCGAGCATTCTGGGTCTGGTAGCCAGCTGAAGAAATGTGGGACTTGAAAATTCGTTCGGGAGGCGAAAAGGTCCAGTGTAAACGGTCCTCTGAGCTTGGAGATGCGGAAGAAAACTGATTTGTGCAGGCGCCAGTCGCTGACGTCCCTCCAATGTCGGGAGAACCAATCCGCCGTAATGTTCGTCTCTCCCGGGAGATATTCTGCTCGAATTGTTATGTTGCGTTGGAAACAAAAATTGTAGATGTCCTTTGTCACTTCGGATAGGGTACGTGATCTGGCCCCTCCTAGTTTGTTGATGTATTGGACAGCTGAGATATTGTCCATTCGAAGGAGGATGCAGCAGTCTGAGAGGTGGTTGGCCAAACTGCGGATTGCGAACGAGCCTGCAATTAACTCCAGACAATTGATGTGGAGAGAGTGTTCCGCCGCAGTCCATGGTCCCCCGGTGGAAGTTGCATGACAAGTTGCGCCCCAGCCTTGGAGGCTCGCGTCTGATTCCACCACAAAGTCTGGAGTGGGGCCGAAAATTGCTTTGCCATTCCAGGCAGACATGTGGCGGAGCCACCAGTTGAGTTCCTCCCTCACCTCGGTAGTGATCGGGACCCTCTGATCGTATGATGGATGGGTCTGGAGGAACTGAGCCTTCAAGCGTTGCATGGCCCGATAGTGAAGGGGACCTGGGTAGATCGCCTGAATGGAAGCCGAAAGTAGGCCTACAATCCGAGCTAAACCTCGGAGAGGTATATCCGCTTGTCGAAGCGTCTTGCGTAGTTCCTTCCTGATCGCAGTTAGTTTGGTTTGAGGTAGGCGGAGAACACAGGTAGAGGAGTCGATCTCGAAGCCGAGAAATTGAATGATTTGGGATGGAGTCAGTGAGGATTTCGCCTTGTTGATAACGAATCCCAAAGATTCGATCAATGAAGATGCGTAGTTCGTTTGTGACTGTATGCTGGATGCGTCGTCGCAGAGTAGTAAAAGGTCGTCGAGGTAGATTAGGCAGCGAATGCCTCTTGCTCGAAGATGTGCGGTGACTGGTTTTAGTAGTTTGGTGAAGCACCATGGAGCGGAACTCAGGCCGAATGGAAGGCAGGTGAATTGGAAGACCTGGTGGTGCCAGAGAAAGCGGAGAAAACGTCGGCTGGATGTATGTACCGGTACGGAGAGGTAAGCATCCTTGAGGTCGAGTCTGGTGAACCAATCGCCCGGTCGGAGGATGTCCCTGAGGAGATGAATCCCTTCCATTTTGAAGTGCCTGTATATCACGAAAGTATTCAACTGGCGAAGGTTGATTACTGGGCGAAATTCCCCTGATTTCTTCTTGACTAGGAAGATGGAACTTAGAAAACCTTTGTCGTTTGGAGCTGGTTGAATAGCTCCTTTTGTCAGTAAGGAACGTAGTTCCGAATCGAGGAGAGTGGTTTGAGCTCTTGACATTATCGGGTAATGGGGAAAACCTGTTTGAGTAGGGAGAGAATAAAATTCTATCAAATAACCCCGAACTGTGTTTAGAACCCAGGTATCTGAAGACAGCGTCTTCCACATATCTATACAATGTAATAACCTGCCCGCATGATAAACCGTAGTAAGGTGAAAGGTAGGAAATCTCACCTGTAGGGTATCTGTTGCGTCCACGGGCTCTGCTTCCTCTTCCCCTGTCTGCTCTTTGGGTGTAGAAACCCCTTGACTGGTAGTTGGGGAAGAAGGATGAGGTGGGGGGTCGCTGTCGTTGGCCTGTGGCCCAGAAGCGGCTGACTGTACGACCCCTTGAACGGCCAGCCCTTCCAAAAACCTGTGAGGGTTGTTGGTGGAATACTCTTTTCATGGATGATTGTGCTTTGTTCAAAGTAGTGTATAAGTTTACATGCTTGTGTAACTCTTTGATATAGGGTTCTCCAAATAATAGACCCTTAGCCTTGGGGCCCAATTCTTTGGTGCCCAGATCGGTTAGTTTGGCATCCATACGCAGCAGCACTGCTTTTCTACGCTCCGTACATAGGGAAGTATTTGCATTGCCCAGCAGGCAAATGGAGCGTAGTGCCCATTCTCTTATAACCGATGGGTCTAAGGGGCCCTCGTTAGTGAGGGCTTCATCAGCCAATAGTAGAATTCTTGCCAGGGGCCCCAGGACATCCAACATCTTGTCCTGGGTGAGGCGCAGGCTGCGCTCGATGCCCTTTTTAGGGTCACGGCCAGTTCTGGCTAGGTATGTGCAGAGCATTGGATCGAACTCCGGGGTCATGTCAACCTTGTCCTGCAAGGTCGGCCTAGGGCATTCCGCTCTTAGGCGCTTGCGGACCTCCCGGTCTAGTGGTCTCCTGATCCAGAAATGGATATATTGGGAGAGATGAAATGGGAGTGACCATTCCGAAGACCGAGGATATCTGATATGCCGTGGGTCAAATAGGGGTTGACCCAGTGTATCCATAAAGGTTTCGGCATCTTCCGAAGGGTTCTGTTCGGGTACAGAATCCGCTGTTGTGAGATCTCTATTAAAATCTTGAGGGAAAGGTGCCCCTTTAAAAGAAGCCGCAGGCCAGTCTTCTTCATCTTCAGAAGAGTGGTCGGCTTGCCACTCATCTAGGATGGCCAAGGGGTGTAAATCAAAGGAGTCGTCCTCTTCCTCTGACAGAGTAGGTTGCACGGGATGTTTAGTTTTGGTGTCAGTCTGTTTCGGGCGTTTTGCCAGTTCTTTCCCCTTGCGTTTGAGGGGTTCTGGCCCATCCCCTTTCCAATATCTTTTATTGGGTTTGGAAGGGTTCCTTCTTGTGGAATCTGAATCATCCGCCTCTTCCTCAGAAGGCGGGGGCTCAGAAGTTTTTGGGTCTTTAGGCTCAATGGGCAGCACCCGAGCCAGGGCCTTTTCCAGTGAAGCGGCAACGGCCGCATTTATAACAGCTTGTAAGTTTTGGTCTTGGATTGAAGCCTCCATAGCAATAGTGATGATACCTATGGGGCAGAATAGGCCAGCATTAGAATGTATTGAGGCCGTCCGAAATAACACAAAACTTAATTAAAATGTTTTAAAACAGTGCAAGCTGTAGCTGGGGGTCACCCAGTCTTAATAACCTCCGGGAGAAATACTTCAAACCCGTATAGAGGTATGGCGGCACAGACAAAGCGGGCCAATCATGGGCTGTATATCATAACAGCAATCATAAATATATTTAGGGATTTATCCTCAAAATAATTCAGTATTAATGTGATGAAACTCGGGTTGAATGGTAATGGGGTAATCCCAACAACGGTATTGAGTTGTTTAATTGAATTTGAAATATCAATATTTGGTTCCAAGTAGTACTTCCCCTTCACCACCAGGGGGAGTAGTATAAGTCAGTAACTCATCAAACAGAAATTACAAAGTGAAATCAAACCTACTCAGAGGTAATATTATTATTATTATCTGAAATTAGCAGTGTAAAATATATATATAGTTCTTAGTTAGAAATTAAAATATATAGCCGTTAAAATGGCCGCCGTGCGGCTATTTGGGCTCCGATCGCGGCTCCAAGAAAATGGCCGCCGCGATCGTGCTCATGCGCACAAGGAAGAGAAGCGGCCGTTTGGATCTCGCAGAGGTGCGCGAGATCCAAGATGGCCGCCG
This sequence comes from Pelobates fuscus, assembly GCF_036172605.1. Taxonomy (NCBI): domain Eukaryota; kingdom Metazoa; phylum Chordata; class Amphibia; order Anura; family Pelobatidae; genus Pelobates; species Pelobates fuscus. Next base: position 139,752,040 of record NC_086319.1, read on the forward strand.
TGCGCACTCGGGGCCGCTGGAGGCGTTCTCCACGGCCCAGAAAGCCCGGGAAAACGGGGCAAAATATGCCGACCGCAACCCGGACCGTTAAAAAGGTAAATTTCTAAAAAATTATTAATTTAATACATTCAGTAGATGCGCGACAGAATATGGAACTGTAGAATGAGGAAAGAAAAATAAGGTGGTAATAAGAACTAAGTTAAAAGAAACTTAGGGAAAATAAGCTAGGGTAGGAAACCAACACCTATGAATAAGAAACCATATTTAAAGTCAATTGTGACAGAAACAGATAGGTAAAAAATAAGGAATAAAGAATAGAGAATAAACCACAGAAACCACAGAAAAGTAGGAGACAGTGGCACTCTGACCTGTACTGGTGTGAAGCAGCAAAGAAAGAGGAAGTGACGTCACAGGGAGGGACTTTTATACCATGTTATCTTTTTTCTGATTGTTACTAAGTAAAAAAGTGCTGCTGTGAAGCTTAAGTAAAGAAAGTCTTAAGCAAATACGAAGCCTCCTGTCATGTTATAAAATTGAGTTTCTTACTGTATCTCCTCAATTACCTCCAAGCTGAAACTTATAAATTTTTATACAATTTTATAACTTCATGATTTTGTATCACACAGGAAAAAAACATATTTTTATGAACCACATAACTTGGGGAAAAACATATTAAAATGTGTACAAATCGGTTCAGTGGTTTCCGAGATATTGAAAAAGTCTCTTTGCACCGACCGCACGCCTGTTTGCATGCCCAAAACAGTTCCACAGATTCAGGCTGTGTGGTCGGTCTATTTCTGCATTGAAAATTGACAAAGTTCCATCCGAAGGCCGCGTTCGAATAGTCGAACGCACTTCGACTTCTGTCGAAGTGTCGAAGTAGAATGGGGTTAAACTGCTGGGGTGGTCGTTAGTCGAGTGGCAGTCTATTTCCCATCAAAAAGATGACAAAGTCCCATTCGAACGGGTGTTTGAATCTTCGAACGGGACTTAGTCTCCAGCCGCGGTGTCGAAGGGTAGAGGAAGGTACAGGTCAGCGGTGTTCGTTCCGATGTGTGGCCGTTTTCCGTTCCAGGGATTTGATGGCATACACCGCTGACCGCATTCAACTGCATTAAAATGGCTGCCGTCACGTGTTCGATTGTCTAATGGTGGCCACTTCGACTACTTCGGCTGTATCCGAAGTGCCATACCAAACGTACCCATTCTTTGCACCACACAATTAAAGGGCCAGAAACAGTTTTTGTCTTTAAGTGCAAGGCAAGGCGGATGATGGCAATAAAACAAAGGGTAGAGGTTCTCAGGTAACATGGTAAGTGGCTGGTGCAGATCAAATGCCAAACAGGGGCATCTGTTACAGATGGGACAGCCAAAAAGGGGTTCCGCTACAAAGGGTGTTCCACATTATTAAGCAGAGCACCATTTTCATGCAATATGGGTAAGAGAAAGGATCTCTCTGCTGCAGAAAAGAGTGAAATAGTTCAATGCCTTGGACGAGTTATGAAAATATTAGATATTTCACAAAAACTTAAGCGTGATCATCGCACTATTGAGAGATGTGTGGCTGATTCGGAGTACAGGTTTGTGCAGATAAAGGCACATTGAGGAAGATTTCTGCCAGATCCATGCATCGGATCAAGAGAGCAGCTGCTAAAATACCATTACATAGCAGCAAACAGATATTTGAAGCTGCTGGTGCCTCTGGAGTCCCACGGACATCAAGGTGTAGAGTACTCCAGAGTCTTGCAACTGTGCATGAACCTTATATTTGGCCACCGCTAACCAATGCTCACAAGCAGAAACGGCTGCATTGGGTAGAAAAATACATGAAGACTAATTTTCAAACAGTCTTGTTCACTGATGAGTGCCGTGCAACCCTGGATGGTCCAGATGGATGGAGTAGTGGATGGTTGATGGACGTCCACCCTGTTCCAACAAGGCTGCGACGTCAGCAAGGCGGTGGTGGAGTCCTGTTTTGGGCCAGAATCATGGGAAGAGAGCTGGTCAGCCCCTTTAAGGTCCCTGAAGGTGTAAAGATGACCTCTGCAAAGTGTGTGAAGTTTCTGACTGACCACTTTCTTCCCTGGTACAGAAGGAAGAACTATGCTAAAATCATTTTCATGCATGACAATGCACCATCTCATGCTGCAAAGAATACCTCTGCATCAATGGAATAAAAGGAGAGAATGTCATGTTGTGGCCTCCATCCTCCCCTGACCTCAATCCTATTGAGAACCTTTGGAGCATCCTCAAGCAAAAGATCCAAACAGCAGCTCTGGAAGGCTATGCTGACATCTTGCAAACAAATTCAAGCAGAAAGTGTCCAAAAACTCACAAATCCAATGGATGCAAGACTTGTGAAGCTGCTATCAAATAATGGGTCCTATGTTATAATGTAATGTGACCTGTTAAAATGTTTAAAAAGTTAAAATGTTGTTATAAGTTTGATTGAAATAGCTTTCGATTTCAGTAAATATGCTGCAAACACACTAAATGACAATTTTCAGTTCTTTACAACCTATAAAGTGTTTTGAAACTTACTGTGTGTAAAAATTTGGAACATTGCATTGTAAGTTTATGTTTTAAAGAAATACTGTAATTTTACTGTAATGGGACTACGCTTGGCCTTGTATGACAATCCCCATGCAAGGGGTACTCCCACTGCACCTGATGGAAGACTGAATTACAAAGTAACAGACCAATGACAGTGTTACAATACATGACACTCCCATACATAATCGGATATTCCCTCCTCTGGGCCTGGCAGATAATTGGATCAGGAACTATACTAATCTAATCCAATTATCTCCAAGTACAGAAAAAAAAAACACTTTTTCTCAAACACCCCAAAAAACACTTAAAACCCCACAAAAGTGTAATCCCCTGATAGCCCTGATCCAGGTGACCAACATATCCAAAAATCACCCAGATTAGTTCAGGGGTTCAGGAATTTCTTGGGAGTCATTTATTTGACCGACCGCAGTGTTACAAACTGCTATTTGTAACTGGCCCTTTAAATGAGAAATTGCCCTGCTTCCCTGGATTGTGGAGAAACCTATTTGCCAGCCTCCTCCCGCACGACTATGGCCCTGGGAGATTGGGCCCGTTAAAAACCAGTATTCGGCCATACCAGAGTGTATGTCACTCATTCTGGCCCTTTAAATCCTGTGGGGAAGGATTGGTACTTTTTATATGGCACTTTGGATACAGTCGAAGTGCCGAAGTTGTCGAAGTCGTCGAAGTGGCTGCCATTCGACAAAGGAAGACGTGGCGGCGGCCATTTTAATTTAGTCAGCGGTGTATGCTAAAGATTCTATGGAACTAAAATTGGCTATGCAAATACAAGAACACCGCTGACCCTTACCGTCGCCTTCACTTTGACGCTTCGGTTAAAGTCGAAGTACGTTCGACAATTCGAACCCCCTGTTGCACGGTGCTGATGGTCCTTTGGTGAGCGCTAGGAGTATCCTTTCTATGGTCCAACTTCCAGCCAGCCTGGAGGCAACCGTAACACGCAGGCATGGTCCCATGCCCAAAACAGTTACAGAGAATCAGGGTTTGCAGTCGGTCTAGTTTGGTAGTTTGAAAATGAACAAACTACTGAACAAAGTCAATGGTCTCACCCTGGAGTGTGTTATCCTCATCCAGACGAATGATTTCACTAAACAGTGAACTTCTAAGTTGTATAGAACGAACGCAGGTGATGATGGAAGTCCAGCGGTGTTCAGGAGGTTCTGTGTCCGATTTTAGTTTAATGAGATTCATGCCCAAACACTGCTGCCTGCGTTCATGCAAACAAGATGGCCGCCACCTTGTGGTTGTCCATAGGAATTGCAGCCACCCAGACGAACAATTAGAACACTGCGGTGAGAAACGATTGTTAATAGGTGTTAACAAGCTCCAGGGTGGTCTCTGGTTCAAGTGGTTGTTCGGTAACCGAACCATATAATTCCAATTGCACAAACAGTCTTTTTAAAGTATTATAGCCAGGTCTATTGTAGACCTATCCTGGGGCAAGAGGCTGGCGAGCAGGCCCCTCCAAGAACCAGTGGCGAGGTTATGTTCGCCACAATATATGTGGGGTATTTTATGTTTTATACTTTGTACCTCTAGTGCCTGGGAGATAATTAGTTTAATCAAAGTACACTCAATTATCTCCCAGACACAGAGAAGCCTGGGCGTGTTTTCCTATACTTTTGCTAGAGACCCCATGCTGGGGTCTGTGTATAAAAGTTGGCCAGCTAACCATAATAAACCATTCCAGTTGTACCCTTCATCAAGTCTCGACTGATGTTTTTGTATGTGAATGACAAAATAATTGAGTTTCCCACAACCTGCTTGGATTTTGGGAGAGTATGAATTAGCGTACCATACGAACGGACTATATTCACATAACCTTCTATGAGTTCAGGAGAGTACGAATTAACATACTATACAAAGTACCAAAGGATTCATTACACTCACCACAGACTAAGCGCTGATAGCATACAAAGCTCTTTTTATAGGCTTTCCCACACAGCTTTCACAAAATCTTACCATGCTTTGCAATATGAGTAGTAGTGCTTTAATTGGTTTTAATTCCAGTCCAGTCCTGCTGGAATCCTTAGACACCCTCTTTTTCAAATGTTTAACACAGAAGTTGTGTTTTCGGCTGCCCATCATGTCATCTACTCTCTCCTGTTCTTGGCCACTGTGGTAAAAGAGAATCATTTGCTGGGTGTCCAGTGATTGACTGAAAGTATAGATCAGGGTGTTGCAGTGGGTGTGATCTATTTGGATTTTGCCAAGGCATTTGATACAGTTCCACACAATAGATTAGTGTTCAAACTTAAGGAAATCGGTCTAGATGAAAATGCTTGTACTTGGGTAGAACATTAGCTTAAAAACAGAGTACAAAGAGTTGTCGTTAATGGTAAATTTTCAAGCTGGACAGAGGTGGCAAGTGGTGTCCCTCAGGGGTCTGTTCTGGGACCCCTTCTATTTAACATGTTTATAAATGATCTTGAAGACCCCAAGGGCAGAGTACAGAATATTTGGGATTTAGGGGTGATTATTTCTGATGACTTAAAGGTAGGCAGACAATGTAATAGAGCAGCAGGAAATGCTAGCAGAATGCTTGGTTGTATAGGGAGAGGCATTAGCAGTAGAAAGAGGGAAGTGCTCATGCCATTGTACAGAACACTGGTGAGACCTTACTTGGAGTATTGTACGCAGTACTGGAGACCGTATCTTCAGAAGGATATTGATACCTTAGAGAGAGTTCAGAGAAGGGCTATTAAACTGGTTCATGGCTTGCAGGATAAAACAAGGAAAGGGTAAAGGATCTTAACATGTATAGCTTGGAGGAAAGACGAGACAGGGGGGATATGATAGAAACATTTAAATACATAAAGGTGGAGACTATATTTAAAAGAAGAAAAAATACCACAACATAGTATTAAATTAGAGGGGCAAAGGTTTAAAAATAATATCCAGAAGTTTTACTTTACTGAGAAGGTAGTGGATGCATGGAATAGCCTTCCAGCTAAAGTGGTAGAGGTTAACACAGTAAAGGAGTTTAAGCATGCATGGGAAGGCATAAGGCTATCCTAACTATAAGATAAGGCCAGGGACTAATGAAAGTATTTAGAAAATTGGGCAGACTAGATGGGCCGAATGGTTCTTATCGGCAGTCACATTCTATGTTTCTATGTTTCTAAGACAGCATTGAAAGTCATGTTTCAGTATTTGCAGATGACACAAAACTTTATAAAATAATACAACGTGAGCAAGATATTACTTTGCTGCAGAGGGATTTAGATAGACTGGAGGACTGGGCACTCAAATGGCAGATGAAATTTAATGTTGAAAAATGCAAAGTTATGCACTTCGGCATAAAGAATACACAAGTAACGTATACCCTTAATGGAAGCGAATTAGGGATAACACACGAAAAGGACTTGGGAATTGTTATAGACAACAAACTATGCAACAATGTGCAATGTCAATCAGCAGTGGCCAAGGCCAGTAGGGTATTGTCATGCATGAAAAAGGGCATTCATTCTCGGGACGAGAATATCATTTTGCCTCTTTATAAATCACTGGTAAGACCGCATATTGAATATGCTGTGCAATTTTGGGCACCTGTTCTAAAGAAGGATATTATGGCACTAGAAAAAGTGCAGAGGCGGGCTACAAAATTAATAAAAGGAATGGAACATATCAGCTATGAAGAAAGGTTAACAAATTTAAACCTATTTAGTTTAGAAAAATGTTGCCTGAGAGGGGATATGATAACATTATACAAATATATTTGGGGCCAATACAAACCATTGTGTGGAAATCTATTCACAAACTGGACGTTACATAGGACACGAGGCCATGCGTTTAGACTGGTAGAAAGATTTCATCTAAGGCAAAGGAAAGGTTTTTTTTACTGTAAGAACAATCAGGATGTGGAATTCCCTGCCTGAAGAAATGGTTTTATCAGAGTCCATACAGATGTTCAAACAGCTACTAGTTGCATACTTGCAAAAACAGAATATTCAAGGATATAATCTTTCAATGTAGGGTAATAACTGCTTAATCCAAGGATACATCTGACTGCCATTCTGGGGTCAAGAAGGAATTTTTGTCCTAGCTTGTTGCTTCAAACGGTTTTTTTTTTTTGCCTTCTTTTGGATCAACAGCAAAAAAACAAATGTGAGAAAGGCTGAAATTGATGGACGCAAGTCTCTTTTCAGCTATGTAACTATGTTACTATGTAACTATGAAAGCGTTAGCTGACACACACAACCTATCCCTGGCCTGTCATTCAAGTAGCAGCACAATTACTGGGTTCACAGACAATGTTCTTCTGCCACTGTGGACAGGATAAAGGAAACAGCATGGTGGGCAGTGACAATTGGGGACACAACTTTGATGCTTCACCATTTCAAAATAGCTTAACATGTATAAAATAAAAGGGTGTCAAGTGATTCTGGTTAAAATGCAAAATTTAGTTAAAATTGCCTGATCTGGAAAAATTCTCAAAATTGGCTATATTTACAATTTGGTTATTTGTGCCTAAGTTTTGCCATTGCAAATTAATTTGCAAAAATTTGGAGTGAATGACCTTGTTGGTGTTTTCTACAGTTAGCCTAGGTATAACAATACATTCCAACATTAAGTTTTTCGTCTTCAAATATGGAGTTGACATATTTCTTAATACCATTGTTTCTTGTATGTTTTAAATTGGAAACATAAAATAGAATTCATACATAGAAGACACTGTATTAAATATCTTAAGTTAGGCAAATATACTTAAGTGAGGCAAATAACATTAATAAATGTTTTAAATTGTCATTGATATAACTAAACTGATGTGAAATGCAATGAAATAAATTCAATTATTTAAATCTGATTGATTTGTGTCATAATATTCAGTTCAATTAGCATGCAAAGGAGCAAAGGAATGTAATAATTTTACCTGAGACCATAAAGCACTGTGCCATCAGGATGCAAACGAATCATTCTATTCTTGACCGTAACACCGTGTACAAAAGATTTCTTGTCATTCAGGAAGTATGTATCAGGAACCCAGAGCTGATCTGCTACTCTATTGTCCAAGGTCAAATTTAAAGGAATCACTGAATATGAAAGTCTTTTATCTCGCCATGCCTGTTGAAAGTACATTGTCAGTGTATAATCCTGTGAAAGAAAATCAGACAATGAATAATTACAATAAATATTTGTAGAGCATCTTAATTAACGGTGCATAGAGGAATAGTGATGGAATTTTGGTCCATTAAAACTTTAAAAGTTATATTCACTAAACACTGCATTGTAGTGAAATAAAGATTTAATGAATAATAATAACAAAGTATTTAACCAGGAATTGTGCATTCAGATTACTCTGGTTTTCAAGTATGTCCTGGGGATGTTACCTTAGCCCAACATCTAGGGGTTGTTAGAATTACCCAATTTAATGGTACTGATTTTATCTACCTCAGAAGGATGAAGGGCTGAGTCAACCCTGTCGGGATATGAACCCAGTTTTTTTAGGATCACAGAGAACATGACATAAAGCCCCCACCAAATGGTTGATTCATATCTCCTTTACTGTTAACTTGGTTCCCAGGTTAATAACTAGCCCTGTATATTTATATATAACGTAATCTAGGCAAAAATATTGGGGGCTTAGTTATAGTATACGGTCATACATTACATAACCCTGACACAACACTAATGTTCCCACATTTTTGTTAGGTCATATCCTAGCAACCTAATGCTTGCTCATATGAGATTAACTCACTTACTTGGGAAATCCTTTTTGTTTGTTTTTTATTTTGGAAAAAAATGGTTTATCCAAACCAAATGTTCTCACATTGCCCAAATCTACTGTAGTGGGACCTAGGTGACCTGGCTGGTTATCCCCTTTGGTTAGAATAGGTCAGACCTATTTTCCCAGTAACTGGACGGGACACAGTTCACGGATACAATGTTTGACAATGTTTATTTGGGCACACAGCTTTTAATGCACAGACCCCCGCAGGGGGTCTCAATCCAACACAACACAAAACACATACAGGAGGAGGCTGGGGAACAGATGACCATCTCCTGCTCTGGGAATTACTAACAAGACATAAGGACACGCATGAGTACATATTATATTCAGGGGGGCTAGACGTTGGGGCTCGGTGCCCCGGGACGGGAAGGGGTTACCGGGTTAAAACATGAATAGCCCCAGGTCCCCTTTGGGACCCCTGCAAACAGCGGGACAATCGGCTGTACAGAGCCGGAGATATCAGCATCGAAATTCTGGGGCTCAAGGCTCTGTACATCCCTGAAATCAGTTCCATGGTGTTGCTTGGTTTAGTCCGACAAATTCAAAATTTGCACCTAAACCCAGCAACAACCAATCAGCTGAAATGGTGCAAAGCAAAAAGCGCCAATCAGCGTTAGGGGGAGGAAGGAGTTTCACCGATGAAAGGGCGCAAAGAAAGGGCGCGGAACTCGGCTGCACCAATCAGGCCTCGGGGATGACAGGGCGCGAAACCTGATGTCACCAATCGGCTGCACCAATCAGCGCCCAGGGACGAGAGGGGTTTCACCGCCCATTCCAACGCAAGGGTGTGAAACTCCGTTTGAACAAGCACTCCATCTTGGATTGGTCGCTTGCTCCCTGCGGTGACCTATCAGAGCTTTACTTGTGCCGATCAACCGGGAGAATGGCGTGAACCCAGTTTGAATGGGCGCTCCCTCTCCCATTGGTCGGCACGGACTCCCATGCGGCCAGCAGGAACCATGCAGCCGTGAGACCGACTCACAGCCCCAGGGACTCTCTGCTGGCGCGCGCCCCTCTCTCCAGTGGATATCCCCACGCAGGTATCCACTGGAGAGAGCGCTCTCCTGGGCAGCCACGAGCGTAGATTTGTAGCTACCAGGTAAGGGAAAGTGATGAGGGATTATAGCTCCATTGGGGAGCAGGTAGAATAAATAAAGAAGGGGTGAGTGATTATAGCTCCATTGGGAAGCAGTTAGGAAGATTCCAGACACCGGGAGCGGAGACAGTGTACGCAGGCCGGTTCGGGAGACGAATGCTCCCCCTTTTGGGCGTTCGTGATACGAACCGGCAGCCACCCAGGGGAAGCACGCGCCACTCGTTCCCTTGCGGTCTGCGGTTTTCACACCTCGTTAGCGAGGTGTGAACATTCTAAGTAAACATTCTAAATGAGGTGCCGGGGTAGTCCAGCGCATGGGACTCCATGTGCCAGAGCGCACCCAGGCAGTCAAAAAAGGCATATTACAGGATTTTATGGTCAAAATTAAAGAAAGAGGAATATGAAAGAGGGGAAACACATTCTAGGAGAGCACATCCACACATATAAAGCAATCATGTTTTTGTTGTTGTGCCAAGGACAGAACTCCAAACCATAAAATGATGAAAACAAAATGTGGTTTGTTTTGTGATATGTTCATGTAGTTTTTCAGAGTTTGGGATTTTGAATTGTCCTGATCATCCAATATTCACACAACTCTCAATTCATACTAAACCAAATGCACAAGACTAATGCAGTGGCAGTAACAGCATTTATTGTGATATCATATTCCTCTAACAAAGTCATAATCAGAGGCAGCTCTAGACTTTGCAAAGCCTTAGGCAAAACTCAAACATTAGGGCACCACCAACACATAGAGAGAGAAAAAAATATGGTGTGCATTGTGTGTGTATAAGGAGCAGTGTTGTGGCTCCCCGTACTGCTGTGTTGTGAGCTTGTTGACTGTAGCTATGGCATAATTTGCAAACTATATAGGCACAAATAATATCTACAAATACATAAAAGACATATAGGGTAATATTGAATATACACTGCTCAAAAAAATAAAGGGAACACCTAAACAACACAAAGTAACTCCAAGTCAATCACACTTCTGTGAAATCAAACTGTCCACTTAGGAAGCAACACTGAGTGACAATCAATTTCACATGCTGTTGTGCAAATGGGATAGACAACAGGTGGAAATTAAAGGCAATTAGCAAGAAACCCCGAATAAAGGAGTGGTTCTGCAGGTGGTGACCACAGACCACTTCTCCATTCCTATGCTTCCTGGCTGATGTTTTGGTCACTTTTGAATGCTGGTGGTGCTTTCACTCTAGTGGTAGCCTGAGACAGAGTCTACAACCCACACAAGTGGCTCAGGTAGTGCAGCTCATCCAGGATGGCACATCAATGCGAGCTGTGGCAAGAAGGTTTGCTGTGTCTGTCAGTGTAGTGTCCAGAGCATGGAGGCGGTACCAGGAGACAGGCCAGTACATCAAGAGACGTGGAGGAAGCCGTAGGAGGGCAGCAACCCAGCAGCAGGACCGCTACCTCCGCCTTTGTGCAAGGAGGAACAGGAGGAGAACTGCCAGAGCCCTGCAAAATGACCTCCAGCAGGCCACATATGTGCATGTGTCTGCTCAAACGGTCAGAAACAGACTCCATGAGGATGGTATGAGGGCCTGACGTCCACAGGTGGGGGTTGTGCTTACAGCCCAACACCGTGCAGGACGTTTGGAATTTGCCAGAGAACACCAAGATTGGCAAATTTGCCACTGGCACCCTGTGCTCTTCACAGATGAAAGCAGGTTTACACTGAGCACATGTGAGACGTGACAGAGTCTGGAGACGCCGTGGAGAAAGTTCTGCTACCTGCAACATCCTCCAGCATGACCGGTTTGGCAGTGGGTCAGTATAACAGACGCCTTCCGTTGACGGATGCTCCTGGCACTTCCTGAGGACTCCATGCACTGCAGACGACACCACAACCACCGCAGACTCCACAACCGCCGTAGCCTAACTGGAGCCTCGCCGTCTTCCTTCCATCCTGAATGAACCTCCAGCATTCAGGACTGTGTGGGAAAGACCTCTCCTCCAAGGAGAGCGTAACAGGAACAAGAGTTAAGTGATTAACGCTCAAGGGAATATGCAGAGCATAGCAATCCCCAGTGTGATATATCAGTTCCCTCCAATAACGAGACAAGGCTACGTATTGAGGGTCAAGAAGAACTCTTGTTTAATGACAGGGACTCTGCTTTTATGCAGTGCTCCCCTGCAAGGGAGATGCCCATAGGCAATTAGACATTAACCAATCACATATCGGTTACATCCTATATATCCCCCCCCCCCCCTCTGCTTGGGAGATAATTGAGTTTCTTACTGTATCTACTCAATTATCTCCAAGCTAAACTTATAAATTTTATAACTCCAAAACTATACATTCAATCTTCACAAAAAACACATTAACAATCAGCATACTTTACTTTCAAACATATCCAAAATTCAGCTAATTCCATTCAGGTCTATTTCTGCCCTGAAAAGTTACAAAGTCCCATCCGAAGGTGGCGTTCGAATCGCCGAACTCACTTCGACTTTTGTCGAAGTGTCGAAGTGGAACCGGGGTTGCGTTTCCTTGGTGTTATATTGTCTACCAGAGGTCTATTTTACACCCAGAAATGACAAAGTCCCGTTCAAACGTGTGTTCGAATCTTCAGCCGCAGTGTCGAAGGTACAGCTCACCGCGTTCGACTGGATTAAAATGGCCGCCGCCACGTGTTCGACTGTAATGGCGGCCACTTCGACGACTTCGGCACTTCGACTGCATCCGAAGCGCCAGTTTAAAAGTTGTAATACTACTCCACAGTATTTAAAGGGCCAGGAACAGCATACAAACATCCATTGTGCCCAAATACCCTTCTTACAGGGTTAATACACCCCAGGGCCATAGTCGCAGGGCAGGAGGCTAGCAACCAGGCTTCTCCAGTTCACAGTGGCGAGCTTGGTTCCGCCACAGTCAGTAATGGTGTGTGGTGGAATTTCTTTGGGGGACCGCACAGCCCTCCATGTGCGAGACCATATGCTGGTGCGGGTGGCGCTGGGTTCCTCCGAATGTAAGACAATGCTAGACCTCATGTGGCTGGAGTGTGTCAGCAGCTCCTGCAAGACAAAGGCATTGATGCTATGGACTGGCCCGCCCGTTCCCCAGACCTGAATCCAATTGAGCACATCTGGAACATCATGTCTCGCTCCATCCACCAACGTCACGTTGCATCACAGACTGTCTAGGAGTTGGCAGATGCTTTAGTCCAGGTCTGGGAGGAGATCCCTCAGGAGACCATCCACCACCTCATCAGGAGCATGCACACACTGCTGAGCCTCATTTTGACTTGTTTAAAAGGACATTACATCAAAGTTGGATCAGCCAATTTTGAGAGTGACTCCAAATCCAGACCTCTATGGGTTGAAACATTTGATTTCCAATTTTTAATTTTTGTGTGATTTTGTTGTCAGCACATTTAACTATGTAAAGAACAAAGTATTTCAGAAGAATATTTAATTCATTCAGATCTAGGATATGTTATTTTTGTGTTACCTTTATTTTTTTGAGCAGGGTACATGTGCACCAGTGAATTTTTCATTTCGTACTAATTCTTTCATACTAAATAAAAAGTAAATTTGTCAATCCTGAATTTCATTTGTAAACCATTTATTTTTGCCGTGAGTAGGGGCCTGTCGCCTAAACAAATGTAAAATTATTAGTGACTGGGCAGCTATTACTGTCCAGTTGCTAGTGCAATAAGGGGGGACCTGGCACAGGTTAAATCCTCTCGCATGCCCCTACCTGTGCCAGGTACCCCATGTAGTAGGGGCATGTCCCCTAAACAGACTAGGTCCCCCCCATTTATATTAATTATTATATATATTATATTGCTGTGCAGTCACTAGTAGTTTTAAATGACATGAGGGAGGATTTAACCTCCCTTTTATTAAAGGACCACTATAGTGCCAGGAAAAAATACTCGTTTTCCTGGCACTATAGTGCCCTGAGGGTGCCCCCACCCTCAGGGACCCACTCCCGCCGGGCTCTGGGGGGAGGAAGGGGTTAAACTACCCTCTTTCTCCAGCGCCGGGTGGGGAGCTTTCCTCCTCCTCTCCTTCTTCCTTGCAACATCATCGGCTGAATGCGCATGCGCGGCAGGAGCCGCGCTCGCATAGGAAAGCATTTACAATGCTTTCCTATGGACGCTGGCGTGTTCTCACTGTGATTTTCACAGTGAGAAGCACGCAAGCGCCTCTAGCGGCTGTCAATGAGACAGCCACTAGAGGTTTTGGAGGCTGGATTAACCCTCAGTATAAACATAGCAGTTTCTCTGAAACTGCTATGTTTATATAAAAAAAAGGGTTAATCCGAGAGGGACCTGGCACCCAGACCACCTCATTAAGCTGAAGTGGTCTGGGTGCCTAGAGTGGTCCTTTAATACGGGGGTCATAGTGACCCCCATAGGTTTTAATGCAGGGGTGGTGGGTTGGAATTTCTTACAAGCAGGGAGCTGGTAGCGTTGCCAGCTCCCTCCTTGCTTTTTTTTTTGGCGCAGGCGCAGTATTATTTCCTCTGTGTTGTGGGGGTTAATTCCCCTGCAGCATAGAGTCTATTGAATGAATGAAACGAAAAGGTAATGCATTCAGCATTTGCCCTTTCGTTTTGTTTATATTTCGTATGTAGGGCTTTTGTTTACATTTTAGTAAACAAATACGTAAAAAAAAAAAAACTGAATTTTCGGACAAAATCGTATTTGTACAAAAACTAATGCATATGTCTAATATTGAAAGTACTCTACAAATTACTTAAAATTCAAGGTTGAACTCACAAAAATATATTTAATTTTAGGAACTTCTCTTTTAATACCAGGAACAGATCTACAGATATTTCTCAGTGTGACAGATGTGTGCAAAAAACAAAACCATAGTGCAAGTCTGATAAGCATACAACCTTGCTTTAATATGTATAACACTTATAGAACCAACTTTTAAACAGGCATCTCATAGAAACCTGGAAGTAAGCAACTGTAGACCATGTGCAAAGTGCTATTGCAGGATTTAGGTGCTTCCTTCTACTCATGTAAAGTGTATGATACACAAAATATTAACAATTAAAAATGAATAAATAATACACAAAATATAAAAGTAATTAAAATAACCAGATATTTAAGGCCTACACAGCTTATCTATCAGGGTAAATACAATTGTGAAAGGCTAAGTACAGTTGAGATACTGTTACAGGGGAAGTAACAGGAACAAACTGCAGAAGCCACACGTAGAAATATGGACACAGGTCTTCAGAAAGTAAAAGGCCTTTATTTACATACCGATCGGGTCTCAGATGAACTCCTGTTCCAAAAATATCTGAGAGACATAAAGCATGGTGCAGAGGACTTTTGTTAACATCATATCCCCTCCCATACAGTATAACCCCTCCTATATTCCTCAGACCAATCAGCACACAGGATCTCCTTATATGGCAGACCACATGGCTTGTTGAAGACAAAGGATTTTACTATCCACTTCCACACATGCTCAGTATGCTGATAACTCATCCAACTGTTTGTAACCAGATACTAATTAGCATATGCCATGTGGAGATCTCGGCCTTCTAAATTTTGACCATGCTGGATTCCCATCACATTCCCCCCTTTGATGCTTCTGATATAACATTATTCCAGATGCATCACTAATCATAATTTGCCAACACCACTCAAGTAACCATGAACCAGAACAGACCTAGTAAGCATCTTAGCATCATCACAAACTCCTTCAGCATTCCTCATCATGAATATGTTCTCTTTGGGCTAGGGATTCATACTGTCTTTCTTTCTATAGTACTGTCTATGATACTATGTATAGATCTGACCACCAATGGAATCAGGCAGGGCAGAAAGAGACATAAGAATATAATAAATACTACTCCTACTAGTGCCTTAATCCCTCCAAACTGCTCATACCAACTTCCAAACCAACTACTTGGGTTATACCCATTCCAGATCTGAGTTGGTACATGCGCAAGTTTAACCATGTGGCTTGTAAGTTCAGCCACTGCCCGCCCTTCATCATCTATGTGCAGAAAACAGTTACTTAGATTAAACTTCCCACATACACCTCCTTCTACTGCTAATAGGTAGTCCAAAGCTAATCTATTTTGATAGATGGCTGATCTCATTCGAGTATTATGTTTAGCTAGGAGATTGAGCGCTTGTGCTGTCTCATTGGTGATAATCTCAACCTGTAATCTTATAATACGGTTGAGCATATATATTGGGGTTCTATAACCATAAGTACCATCTTCCGCCCAAGTAGCCGGCCCATAATAAATAATGATACGTTGGGGAGGCCTTTCATCATCTTCCCAGCTACCTATATTCAAAGATGCTCGCTTTTTTATGATTCACATCATAGACCTTAACTCCAAAGGTCTCTCCTGTTTCGATTGGCAACAAGAAGGATGATTTGAGCATACCTAGTACACATGCCCCTTCCCAGTCTTGTGGTAACTCTGAATATGCCTTCTTACCACAAATCCAGTACAAATTTGATGGGGCTCTCCAATTAGATGTAGCAGATAAGTCAAACCACAACACTTTCAAATTGGTGTAATTGGCAAACGGATTAGTAGGTTCTGAGACATTTGAAGCTGACCACCAAGTAGTATCTTTAATATCATCATTATAGGCTTTTTGTCCCAAACATGTTAACTCACCTACAGACGTGTTATACATCGTCCCTTTCCTAGCTACACAACCATGACCTTTAATCGAGGTTTTTAAACCGCCATTCTGATTTACCTCTAGTACTTACTTGATGATCAGACTGAGAAAGTATCTGGTGTTCATCTGTCTCAGAACCAGGGTACCATATTTCCTTTGCCTCTCATGGCCACTGGTCTCCCATATTAGTACCTCCACATACAAAGCAGTTAGTTATATTAAGACTACCTGCAATACTCTCATCCAAATTAATAAATAGATTCTTAACATTATGGGGAATTTTATCCTCCATACTCATCTCCTCATAGAAGGAATGAAAAACCTGATGAGTCTAGGTTGCTACTGTCTCCATTTCAAGACCTACATATATTATGGTCCAAGGATCTACTCCTGTACCATGTATTTTTAAACCCAAAGAGATTCCCAAACTTATCAATGAAGTGCTGTGGATTAGAAATGGTAATATGCACAGGGTTACACTCCATAGTTTTACAATATGGTGTAGTAGGCAACCTTTCGATAATCATATCTTGATCCACTGTTTTTCCCCAGGTCGCCCACCCTACACAAGACAAATAGGGACAAAAATTAAAATCTCTATTTGGGCAATCAGGATCAGTAGATCTTTTACTGGGACATAAATATTTGTCATTGAACCCATAAATCCGTTCCCAGTTTAGATTACCACATACATTCCAAGGTTTTCTACTACCAGAAATCGCCTTACATGCATCAAATAATAGAATACCCGTGGAATGTATGGTATTAGGCCAGTGATCTCGTTGACGTCATGACGTGCTGACGGCGGGCGTGACGGAAGAGGAGGGGCGGAGGACTCTGAGGAGCATGGCGAGATACACCACGCTGTTATGAACGCCTAAGCTTACCACACGAGACACCAAAGTTTCCCGGGCCGTGCCTGCCTCACAATACACAAACAAGGCTACGCAGGTTTATTACTCGCTGCATCACTGGCTTCCGAACTGCATGTTGACGATATCGCCTGGATACCCACTAATGCCTTAGTCAATTTTCTGGCTAACATCAAGTTACAACTACATGCAAATTCCAACCCTGCAGGAAATAGGAAATAGGAAGACGGAACCTCAGATAAGTTTACTACTTCAAAACAAATCCAGATATGATCTATATTATTAATTACAAAGTTATATATTGATTTACTATTTTTTCTCTAACAACATATGGAAAATTGAAAAGGTTATAAAAGGTTATATACTCATATCAATTGAAGACAGCTAAATACAGCTAAATGACAGCTAATTGATGTACAATTATATTTGATAACTGCATTATCTTTATTGCTTAACTGGAAAACTTCACACTTAAATCACTTGCTATTCCGTGCACTAAAAATTGACAACAAGGGCCGGCCAATTAACCAGTGACTGTATTTAAGGCCTCAAGAAACGCCTATGTTATCAAAGTAAAAAGGCTATATATTTATACTAAATGAAGACTACTAATTGATGCTTATTCATATTTTATAACTGCACTATCTCTATTGCCTAAGCGGAAACCTCAGACTTACAATACCTGCCACTTCAATAAATTGATAATAAGGGCTGGCTAACTAAGTAGTGACTTTAGTAAGGCCTTATGAAAAGCCCAATACAACAAATTAAGAAAGCTATAGGCACATATTGAATGAAGACAGCCAGCTGATGCATAGTAACATGTTATAACGGCATTGTTCTTTTTGGCTAAGTGGAAAACTTCAGACCTAAAATCTCTGCTATTGTATTGAGGCTGACAATAAGGGCCGGTAAACCAAGTAGTGAGTTCTCGATGGCCTCAAGAAAAACTTAATGACAACAAAATTAAAAAGGTCATATATTTAAAGGCCATATACTCACTAATTGCTAATTGATGCATATCTCTATTTTATTGGCATTATTCTTATAGCCTTAGTGGAAAATTAGAGACCTAAAATCCTCGTCATCTTATTTATACTGATAACAATGGCCGGTTAAATAAGCAGTGATTGCATCTAAGGTCTCAAGAAAAGTCCACGTCAACAAGTAAAAGGGTTACATACTCAAATTAAAGGAAGATTCCCACTTGCGCCATAATTATATTTTCCAACTATACTATCCGCTTTGCCTAAGTGGAAAATTCGCGACGATAAATATTACCTAGTTGAGTGTATTGAAGGCTTAAAACTGACACAAGGGCCGGTCAACTAAGTAGTGACTTCATCATGGCCTCAAGAAAAACCCAAGACAACAAAACCGCCGGAAAGAAGGATAAAAAAGACTTACATCAAGACAGATCAATGTCTACATACTTTTCCCCACATCAGCAGAAAGATAACGCAAAAAATAATATACACAACCTGGAGGAATCACTGAATAATGTGGGAAACACTACGATTGAAGATTATAAGGATAATAAGGATTTGATTACAGCTTCACAACTACAAGATCGCCTAAGCGCTAACCTGTCTGAAATTAAGAACACATTAAAAATAAGTATTGCTGAAATTAAATTCGAAATTAAACAGGAAATCCACGTACTTATGGCAAGATTCCAAAACTTTGAAGAACAAATAGTCAAAATTGATTCTCATATTCATTCTCTCAGAGACGAAAATAAACAAATGAATCAAAAAATTCAAGAACTGGAGCTGAAAGTAAACGACATGGAAGATAGAAGTAGACGCAATAATCTGAGGTTCAGAAACTTTCCAGAAACAGGACCGCAGGAAAATTTAAAACAGATTCTATACCAATATTTTCAAGCCATGAATATACCCACCTGTGAATCTGATAATACTATACAACGATGTTATAGGATGTTCAAGCCCCAAGCAATACAGACAGACATACCTAGAGACATTATCGCTTCTTTTATTACATCGGAATTTAAGGATAAAGTACTTCGGCTTGCAAGATCTAATCCCATAACTACTGGTCAATTTGGGAACATCCTGGTTTATCAAGACCTATCATTCGCGACTAGAATGAAAAGAAAATCTTTCTATCCTTCTACACAAATTCTCAGAAAATTGGACATTAGATATAAATGGCTATTTCCAGTAAAAATAGCTTTCACTTTTGAAGGCATTAGGGAGACATTTGATTCGAACATAAAACTTATACAATGGTTAAAACTAAAGAATCTGACAACAGAATAGGAATATATAGTGCCTCGTTGGGGGCTTAGGACGTTCCTTTTTTTTTTTTTTTCTCCTCGACAATTCTTCTTGTTAAATACATCATAGAAATTACACATGTTATACACACTACACAAGTTAGGATAAATCTTATTATTCTCCTCACTGTTGATCGAGGTAGTGACACTCTTAACACTTTGTAACCCCACACTTATACTTAGGGTAATTTTTTTTTTCGATTTATTAATAAGTGTAAGACTTATACACTATTTACACACCCACATCTCTAATTTTATATAGATTTGGCTAACACATGGAATATAAAAAACATATCCATTACTTTAGATAAACACTAAAATATCGTTAAAAAAAGGAAAACGGGAAGGAAGGAGAGATAGAGAAATGGGAAAGGATCACTATTACTTCACAATTTTATCCCGATATTGAGGATACTCTCTCGCGGTCTAGTATTACTGTATGATAATATATGCTACGCACATATTCTTACTTTAAAGTCTTCTGATAACGCTGATAACACACATTTATAAATCACAAATTTAATTCTTAGAGGATATATATTATACTACCCTGTAAAAATAATCATTTAATTTACTTTTTTTATTTATAAGGTTATTACCTATTTATAATTATTGAATGAATAATTTTTTTTTTCCCTTTTCTCCTCTCAGAACCCTCCCCCCTCTATATGTAGTTTTGCTACATTTACTCCGGAGACCCTATGGGCTCCATAGGATGGGGTAGAAATTTCTACCTAAGGTATGCAATATTTCCGGATGGGGTCAGACCTTTATCGGCCTGCCCTTCCCGAAAATTAGGAATGAAAGGATGTGCGTATGTTAATCAGACTGACATGATAGATCACCTAAACACTGAAGAATATTATCTTTGAGAGTATTGAGTTCTAATGTGCAGGGTTTAAACACGAATAATAAGAGGAATAGGCTATATCATTTTTTAATTCAAGATAAAATTCAAATAGCCTTTATTCAAGAGTCTCATTGGCTTAAAAATTCTACACAAAGCTGGGGAGGAGATTTATACCCAAAAATCATACATGCGTCCATGACAGATAGAAAAAAAAGGGGTGTTGCAATTATTTTCAGGAACGACCTCAAATTGGAAGTTATTCACTGTGAACTGGATAAAGAGGCTAGATATATTATTTTAGTGTGCAATATCGATAACAAGTTATATACGCTGGTGAATTTGTACCTACCTAATGTAGACCCAATGACTACTTTTTCCCATTTAATGACCAAGGTAGAAAAAATTT
This sequence comes from Pelobates fuscus, assembly GCF_036172605.1. Taxonomy (NCBI): domain Eukaryota; kingdom Metazoa; phylum Chordata; class Amphibia; order Anura; family Pelobatidae; genus Pelobates; species Pelobates fuscus. Next base: position 139,772,506 of record NC_086319.1, read on the forward strand.
CTAAGGGCATATTGGTTATTGCTGGAGATTTTAATTGCGTATTAAATCCTACTTTGGATAAACAATCCCATGTGCTGATTAACACAGACAAAAAAATACATAAACAAGCAAAAAGATTTAGTAATATATGTAAATTATATCATCTCTGTGACCCATGGCGTATATATAATCCGTATGAGAGAGATTATACTCATTATTCAAATGTACATGGATCATTTTCTAGGATAGACCTATGTTTAACCAATCCAAATTCTTTAAAAACTATCCATACAGTTAGGATCAAGCAAAACCCGTGGGCAGATCATAGTTTCATTATTATGGAAATAGGCATCGCTCTCCATCCGGGAATTTCCACGTGGAGACTCAATAACTTACTAATTGAAAACGAGAAGAATAGAAATGACCTAGAGTCTCTAATAACCCATTTTTTTGAGGAGAATTGCCCCCAGGACACCTCTTGCTCAACTAATTGGTGTACACAAAAAGCAGTAACAAGAGGTTACCTGATTAAAATGGGTCATATCTTTAGAAAAAATAATGGACAACCTTTGGCAGATTTATATATTGAATTTTACAGGCTCTCCAATTTAAATAAACAAAAATCTTCAGAGGAACTAAGAGCTTCATTAAAACAAATACAAAATTTAATTAACTTTAAAGAAGAACAAAGAATTCAAATCAATATAAACAAATTAAAAGTGAATTATTATCACATGGGAAACAGAGCCTCTAAAAATCTTACAAAAAGATTACAAATTCACCAAGCTAGAAATAGAGTGGAAAAACTAATAGATGGAAATAGTACCTATACAACTCCAACTCAAATAGGAGAAAAATTTAATCAGTATTATAGACAGTTATATAATCTCAATGATACTCCTCAAAAAACTGAAATTTTAAAATATCTTGGAAACATTCAGATTCCAAAAATTTCTCCTGCAGAATTAGTGTCCCTTAATTTACCATTTACACATGCAGAAGTTCAACAACATATTGAAAAACTATCTTGGAATAAAACCCCTGGCCCTGATGGCTTTACAAATGCCTTTTACAAATATATGATGCCATTATTGATTACTCCCTTAACTGATTTGTTTAATGAGATTATTGAAAAAAAATCAGCACCCAAAGTTTGTGCCGGGTCGTTTGTCCTCCAATAATACTAGAAGAATAATAGACATATTGGATATCGCTAATAGATCCAATATTCCCCTCCTGACCCTGTCTTTAGACGCTGAGAAAGCGTTCGACAGGGTCGGGTGGGGATACCTTAGGGAGACACTGATTGCGTTCGGTTTCCAGGGCAGAATTTGTAATGCAATTATGGCACTGTATTCCAACCCCTCAGCTAGGACAGTGGGCCCCAACATTTTAGCTGGGTGGTTCCCACTTCGAAATGGTACCAGACAGGGATGCCCACTATCCCCACTTTTATATATTTTAACTCTGGAACCTTTGGCTATCGCTATAAGGAACAATTATAATATTAAAGGATTCCCCATTGCTCACACCGAATTAAAAATATCGCTATATGCGGATGACGCATTGATATCATTGACCTCACCAGAATCATCTTTGCCTTTTCTAATGCAAGAAATAGAATCTTATAGTTCGATTTCCAATTTCAAGCTTAATATTTCGAAATCCACCGCCCTGTATACCAATTTATCACAGAATGTGGTTAAGAGAATATCGGATCTATATAATTTCATCTGGTCCAATAAGGAAATAGAATATCTAGGGATCACTATATCAACAGATATTGAGGATATAATGGAGATTAATATTCTTAGAATGATTAAAGAAATTAATTATAAATTACAAAAGTGGAAAAATTTGGAGACTACGTGGATTGGAAGAATTAATATTATAAATTCATATATATTGCCAAAATGGTCTTACTTATTCTCCATGGTACCTATGAAAACTCCAAGGTCGTGGTTAAATATGATTCAATCATATTTTTCCAAGTTCATATGGAAAAACAAAAAAACGAGAATTAGTACTAAAATCTTGTCTAAGAGAATAACGAATGGGGGCTTAAATTTTCCTAATATTATTACCACTTATTATGCAAACATGATAAGACATATATTCTGTCTTCAAGATCCACAATTTTTTGACGAACCCTGGCATATTTTAGAGTCACAGGTTGTGATGCCCAATAAATTGGAACTCTTGATATGGAAGGAACTACTGGGCAAATCCCAATTTTTTACACAGATTGAATCATGTATACTCAGCCAATCGTTAAACACCTGGCAAGAAATTAAAAAATTGTTGGGATATGTAAACAAGATACCAAAGACTTGTTCTATAGCGGTAATTGAGCAGAATGTAACTGACTTATCCTTGAATATTTGGTCTGAACACGGTATAGATACTGTTTCTGATATTATGAGCGAAAATAGATTGATATCATTTCAACACATCGTAGATTCCTATAAATTACCATCTAGAGAAATCTTCACCTATTTAAGGATTAAACATTACTTACACTCCTCTATTATTGAGAAAAAATCTATAATTTCTAATCAATTGGAAATCATATTTTGTAATAGATCTAAGAAAAGAGTTACATCACTGGCGAATGTCCTGTTAAAAGAAACGGGTCAGACACCTTTAAAAATCATAGATTACTGGGAAAAAGAATTAGACATATCAATATCAGAAAAACAATGGTGTACATCTATCTCTTACTTAACAAAATATATACATGGTATAAATTTGGTAGAATGCCATTTTAAGTTAATATATAAATGGCACTACACTCCATCTAGACTATCAAAGATGTACCCACATTTACAGAATATATGTTGGAGGTGTGGGTCGTCTGCTGGGACATATATACATACCTGGTGGGAATGTCCGATTGTAAAGAGATTATGGTCATGGACCTACGATGTTTTGTATGAACTGTCTCATAAAAGATTGGATCAAAATCCAGCTGTAGCGATACTACATTATAACTGGAATTTGGATACACAAGAAATTAAATGTATAGCATCTCATTGTTTTGTGGCTGCCAAAATAATAATTGCTAGAAACTGGAAATCATCTATTCCCTTTCAAAAAATACATCTTATTAATCAAATCAAATACCAACTCACGATGGAAAATAATCTTACTAATAATAATTCGAGCTCAACTCTTAAAAAGGTATTTACAAATTGTGGCTAAACAAAGTTATATCAATCTACTAATGAAAAAGGGTAGCCCCCTATCACTGGTAAACTATAAAAGCATTGTAAGGATCTAACGGTGATGAAAAAATGGGCAATCCCCTTATGTTTGTATAATCCAATTTTAATCTATGCTTGAAAATGGGTAACCTCCACTATTTGTTAATTATAACAGTAATGTAATGAACCAAAGGTGTTGAAAAAACGGGTAATCTTACTACACTTGTATACCCTATTGTTAAGAGGAAAGGGAACCTCGGGCCTGACCTACTATTATCTACTACTTCCATGTATAATATCATTGATATAGTCTCAGACGATCATTGGTTGTCCCTTTCCAAGATGTCTTATTAGACAAGACTATAATACTTAATTTACCTAAAGGAACCACCAGAGATAGTTATTCATATCAATTTATATCAATGCAAAACAATACAAGACTCAATGGTGTACATCCTAAACAATAAGGCCTTCCCGTTTATTAAACCCCGGCCCATATTGTAGGAACAATATGCACAATCACTATGTTCTTTTTTTTTCTCTTTACTCCTGAATGACGAAGACTAGCTGGGAATGATCTATCTGTCAGTCTGAAAGTACGAATGAATGTGTGAAAGTTGTATTTATCTTTTTTAGTAAGTCAGTCAAAATATGTTTTATGATGTAATTTCTTATGATATTCTCTATATCAGGACAAAACATCTGTGATATGAATATGATGTAAACTCAAACTTAAATCCACAAATGTTATTGAAACGTTCAATGAATATCATTTAATATACTGGCTGACTGTATAAAATAAAATTTATGAAATAAAGATGATTAAAACAACAAAAAAAAAGGAATGTATGGTATTTATCACCGTCCTATTTATCAAGGTCCCTTGAGAGTTACTATTCCAAATTACCAACCAAATTGTACGGGGTTGGAATTGGGGATCAAAACACTTGGGCTCACCTGATATCGGTTGACACAAACACTATTATCAGTATCTAAGTATCTACACCTAGACACAGATTCTTTATATTCATAGTGTGAGTGCCAAATTAGGGTCTGGGATATCTGATTACTTATTTTCGTAGTCTTAATACAACTAACACAGCCTGGAATATCCTTACCTTTACCCTCCTGAAAAATCATAAAAATACTAAGACACATAATAAAACACTTATTCTTGAAATCCTCATTTTTCTTCGACCGTGCGATGGCACCTCAGCCTCCCGACTGGGAGGGCTGCAAGGATTGACGTTCTTCTGATCCTCACTTTCCTTCACAGAGGTCCCTTCGAGACACTCTGGCTATGAAACGTAGGTAGGTGGTCAGGCTTTATTATGGCCGTCAAAACACCTACTTGCTGATCTCGGATGTTACTTTCAACCACGATGTCCCAATACTTTGCACTCACTCCAACTGAGTCACCCGCTTCAACCGGATCTTACAAGGATTTTCACGATCCGGACTAGCCCTGGTTTAGCCCTGGAGTGATGAATCCACGGAGTCACCTCTGCTACCTTTACAGCTGTTGGGGTAGATAAAAGAACAACATACAAAGGCTAACAGGATACACCCCGAGCTTTAATTCAGTATGTATCAGTGAGATGCTACGAGCAAGTCCTGGAGGATTATTTTCTGCCCACACTCCTGGAATGTCAAATACAGATCCATCACTCTTTGGGTTCGCATTTGTCATTACGGAATAGAAACGCCATTTTTCTTCTTTTGGCACCAATACCATTATTATGCCAGGTGATTTATAAAACCTCAGAGACGTTGATCCATTAGGTAGAAAAGTTATCTGAGCTTGAAGCTTTAATAATAGATGTCATCCCAGAAGTTGAACTGGACACTCCTGCATATATAGGAATTGGTGCTTCACCAAATGGCCTCCCAGAATGCAAGTGCGACTCTTAAGAACCGGTCTAGCAGCGCTCTTCCCAGTTGCTCCTATTACTGTTATGGATTTTCCTGAAGGAGGAGCAACTAATTTGGTCACCACGGAATGTTCAGCCCCAGTATCAATCATAAAAGGACTCCTCTTTCCCCTATTTCTACATCGACCATAGGCTCCGCTTGACCAAAGGGGATGGAGCCCGGTCGGTATCAATAGTCCTCCATAACAGTGTCAGCCAGACCCACAAAATCTCTATCTTCTCTTTCTCTAGGTCTCTGTGTGGGTGGATAATATCGGTCCCTTTGAACACTTCCTCTATTATTCCAACTATTTCCTCCAAAACTTCCTCTCTACAGTATGTAGACTGATTCATGCTTAGTGGTCCCCTACTCAACCTATTTTCAACTCCTCTATTCACCTCTCTTCCCTGTCTCTCTACACTTGCAATTGCTACCGCTAGCATATCTGCCTTCTTCCTCATTTTACGTTCTTCTTCCCTCTTTGTCTCTGTTTCTCTATTCGTGTATACTTTATTCGCAATCTCCATCAACTGTGATATAGACATACCTACAAATCCCTCTAACTTCTTTAATTTCCTCTTAATATCACCTTGGGCCTGACTGACAAAGGCTGAGTTAGCCATTCGGGAATTCTCAGGAGCCTCTGGATTAAAAGGAGTATACAATCTGTATGCCTCCAGTAATCGTTCATAAAAGGCACTAGGTGACTCATCAATCTTCTGCAACACATCAGCCGTCTTTGACATATTGATTGCCTTTTTCCCTCCTGCCTTCATGCCAGCAATAATGGCTTCCCTATAAGCTCTTAAATGGGGTGTAACGGATCACCTGGCACCCCGACTTGGTACCTCCGTTAATGGATGCTCCTAGTGCTTCCTGAGGACTCCAAGCACTCTGGCAGACACCACAATCACCGCATCCGAGAAACCTTTAAATTCTCCCAAGCGTATGAATGCTGTAGACCATTGAATAGGAACCATACGAATAGGCTTGTACTCCTAGCAGTCAACTGGAACAGCATACAATAAATCCTTCCCCCAATAATGAGACGACACATCACTTTGAGGGTAAAACAGGAACTCTGGACTGGCTCATCCAGCCTGGCTTTTATTACAATAATCCACATACAGGCCACACCCAGGGGGAGGCATAAAAGAACCTATGACATAGATATTACCTCCCACACATCCCCTCCCCTTAGTGTGACACATAATCCCATTATGCATACAGTGTAAAATATACTTTTACACAACTTTTATAACTTTAAAACCATACATCACATTCACATAAAAATACATATCCACAATCAATCCATTCAGGGGAACAACATATTGAAAAATGGCATGAATCCGACCAGGGGTTCAAAAGTTACTAAAAGTATCTTTTGTTCCTTTCTGGCTGGCAGAAAAACATCCCCACAATGCACCCTGGTTTCCTCCCTTCTGCCCTGGAGTTAATTGGAGAAGTAATCCAATTACCCAGGACTAAAGGCAGACTCCATTAACCACATGGTTGCAAAACAACATAAAACACTTTAAAATACATAAAGTCACATTTACACATAACACACAGACATTTCACCTATCCCCAGATAGCTGGGATCTGCACGCACAAAACTACCGAATAGCGCGCAGATCCTACTCACACAGTACAATTGCCATGGAGCTAAAGTCTTTCCCATAGTCTTTCATTATATGAATAGGCTCCATGGTATGGCTATCTGGGGTATCACATTCCCATAAAGTCTGGTCCATAGTCCAAAGGCAAGAGGCGGGCAATCAGCCCCCTCCAAGGACACGTGGCGAGGTCGGTTTCGCCACATGGGGCATATCAGCGCCATTAATATTCCAGTTTGGATCCACATTCGGGTAATGGGCTCCAGCCCATGCAACCGGATTGGCCTGCTTTTGAGTATGAGCCGTTTTCTCGAGCGCTTTAATAGCCGCTTGATTAATCCGAGTCCTTTCCTCATTGTTAAATAAAGTTAATAATAATTGCTGGCAATCAGCCCAGGTGGGATTATGTGTTTGGATAATTGAAGTAACCAAATCTGTAATTGCTTGAGGTTTGTCAGTATAGAGTTAAAGATGATGTAATATCAATGTAACTCCCGAAGATGACCAGTAGGTGGCCCTAGGGTGCCTCCCTAAAGTCTAATGAAGCAGATAAACTTTAATTATGCGCTTATTTTATTATTGCTTATTTTATTATTGCTTATTTTAATCACTGTCCACCCTGATATCTAGGCTTGAATAAAGCTTTAGTTCTATGGTACATTAAACATCTCAATTTGTATTTTAGTTAAGGGGATATTTTTACAGAAGAGTTTGAAACAAAAGAACAGATAGGTATGTGGGTAGGCGGGGACAATAGAGCAGGGGGATTGCAAAAACCAGTTACACTAGTATTAGCTTGGGAGGAAGAGTAGGGGAGTGGCTACTCTGGCTCTGGAGGATGAATAGGGGGTTGGTATGCAGATGCAAGGGGGGAGGGGTGTCCAAACTAGGTGGAATTAAGTCCTTAATTCGGACCACCATGTGGCTCCATTATTCCTCATGGCAATCAAGTAGTTATGGTATTACAAAGTGGTTATGGTATTACAAAGTGGTTATGGTATTATAAATTGGTTATGGTACAGTTTTTAAATCACAGGTAAATTAGTAACAGTTATGGTGTTACACATATAACACAAAAGAAACAGTTTTCTAGTAGTTCTATACAATGCACAATGTCAGTGGTTATGGTACCGTGCACTATTTTACAGTTATACACACAATTTACACTCCCACTAGACGGCAGAGCTCAAGCTTTCTAGCAGGACATACAATTTAACCAATTCACCAACTCACCAACTACAGTATATTTAACAACATTTACAATAATCCCAACTATTCTAACTGGCCAGCACCTCAAGAGCTTTCGATCAATTTACACCAAAGATTCGTTAAGTCTTCAATGCCCAGACACCAATATAGCGAACTAGAGGGCAGAATTTACACCAATACCCTTTTAGTCTAATACACTATCAATAGTCTGCTTAGTTTTGCCGGCCACCCCGACCTAGCAACCAAAATTTACACCTAGCATGCTAGTCAAGACAGGACACCGGTGTCCGACATGAAGTATGTACACCAAATTTCAGTCTGACCTAATACCACTGTATTAGACGGGCTGACTACAGAGCGTCTAATGTTCAGATAAGCAGTGCGCCTTTGCTTCGTCAATCCCGAAGGACAAGGCAGATTCCATACAACCAATTCCAAATACAAACCCCTTGTGGGCCTACCGCTCTAACGGTATTAATCTTACCTTCTAGTTTCTGGACCTGGGCTTCAAACTCATTGATGGAGCACCCCGGTACTCACTGTGCAGAAGCCGATGATCTCCTGGACAAAAGGCCAGTGAGGCGCCGAGATGAAAGGAGGTCCACGCAGTAGAAGTTCAGGGGTGCAGCACAGAGGATTTGGTAAAAGATTACCGTCTCAAATCTCTACACAGGCTTCCATGCAATGAGATTCCCCGCCAATGCACCAAGTAATGTTACAGGGGAAGTAACAGGAACAAACTGCAGAAGCCACACGTAGAAATATGGACACAGGTCTTCAGAAAGTAAAAGGCCTTTATTTACATACCGATCGGGTCTCAGATGAACTCCTGTTCCAAAAATATCTGAGAGACATAAAGCATGGTGCAGAGGACTTTTGTTAACATCATATCCCCTCCCATACAGTATAACCCCTCCTATATCCCTCAGACCAATCAGTACACAGGGTATTCAGGATCTCCTTATATGGCAGACCACATGGCTTGTTGAAGACAAAGGATTTTACTATCCACTTCCACACATGCTCAGTATGCTGATAACTCATCCAACTGTTTGTAACCAAATACTAATTAGCATATGCCATGTGGAGATCTCGGCCTACTAAATTTTGACCATGCTGGATTCCCATCACAATACCTACACCTGTTTTGTTTATACTGTATTTGATAAGGTGGGTCTTCTTTTTCATTTTTAGTGTTTCTACTTTTCCCTCTCTTATACACCTTTCTGTGGTTGGTTTCAAAGCTATTTAGAGAACATGTTTCAAGAGCTTAAAAAGATAAGGTAAAGTGTGTTGGCACTTCAAATAAAGAAAATAGAAATAGAGGGTTGTATAGTTAGGTGTATCCCCTTTACACACCTATATTAATAGTAAAAGTAAAAAGGAATAATACACCCCCAAAAATATTCGTGAACACACATATAATACTAAAAAAAAAAAAAAAACACAGTAGCTGAACACAAGGCAAGCAGAGCGATCAACAAAAGATAAAATGGAAAACACATAGTGCTCACTGAATAAAATAAACCATACATAAAAATAGGTGAAATAAAACTGACACAGTGGAGAGCCGTATCAGACTCTATAGAAGAGGCTACAAGGTACCTATACAGGCTGTGATGTAAATGTGGAAGAGATCAATGGTCCAAATATAAATTCAAAATGAAGATTCATTGGCCATATATGAGGGACAAAGTAGTTAGCAGTGCCAACAAGGATATAAAATACAAAGAAGTACAAAAAAAAAAAAAATGAATAAATAATATAGAAATACAATTTTTGAAGTCCCACAGGATAGCAACAGATGAATTTTGACCATCTCATGGGTCTTCCTTAATGCGGTCTGTCTCTTCCCAATTCTGGAGTTAAATACCTCTTGAAATGTAGAAAACTGTTCTGGGTGTGACGTCACTTCCGGTTCCAGGCTGATACATCATCAGTCTGCATCCCAGAAGTGTAGTATGTTGACACAATATGATGTTGTCCTATCCGGTTTAAAAGTACCAAAGTATGGGCAAACAATGAAAAAGTCCATATCATTTGAGGGGGAAAAAAAAGGAACAAATAAATATAAAGAAAAAATATACATAAAATCTTAATTAGGCAGCCATAAAAGTGTAAGGCATGAATAAGAAAAACACAATGTCAATATAAACATCTAGAGAGGTGGATTTTCAATATAGTTAGGATAAAGACCATTCCAAATAAAATGAAATGAATAAAGATTTAAAAAAAAAAAAAAACTTTTAAAAAACAGTATATTAAAAGAAAAGAGCTTAGACAAAAGAGAGGAAATACATGTCTTAATCTTTTTTTAATTAAGATACTATTCCTAAACAAATTTGTAAAGATATGCAATGGTATATTAATAAGTTGGAAAGACTAACCCGAAAGAAAATAAAAATGGTGGGAAATTGCATTTTTAGAAAACTGTGTTAAAGAGAGATTAATTCTGAGAGGCCTGAGGCTTGAAAAAATAAAACCAGTGGCCTTGAAATTTCAAGTCATGCTCAACACTAGGAAATAGCATTACATTATTGATTTCAACCTGTCGGCACTGCTAAGGAAGTTTGGTAAGTTGAATGTTATGTTTTCTTTTTATATTATGTCACTAAGAGAGTACCTTGTAGACATGTTCATTCGTTTTCGGAAGAATACGATTTCGTCTGAAATTTCAGACTTTTTCGTGTTTGTTTACTAAAACGTAAACGAAAGACCTACATATGAAATATAAACTAAACGAAAGGGCAAATTCTGAATTCATTACTTTTTCGTTTCAGTTCTTGAGTTTAATAGGCTCTGTGCTGCAGAAAAATTAACTCAGCACGGAGAAGAAACAAAACACTGGTTCTCCCTGCAACCTGAGATTTAACCCGTGCAGGGCTGCAAGGAGATTCTTACAAGCACGGGTTAAGTGATTTAACCTGTGCTTGACAAAAATAGCACTGCACATGCACCAGAGAAAAAAAAAAAGCAAGGAGGGAGTTGGCAGAGCTGCCACCTGCCTCCTTGTAATAAATATTAACACTTCCCACCCCCCTGCATTAAAACCTGTGAGGGTCACTATGACCCCCATTTTAATAAAAGGGAGGTTAAATCCTCCAACATTTCCCTACCCTACAGTGGCTGCTCGCTGTCATTTAAAACTATTAGAGACTTGGCTATTGCTGACCAGTCGCTAGTGCAAAAATTTTCCAACGCTGTGTAAAATGACACAGGACACTCTGATTGGTTAGCTTGGAATCCAAAGCATTTTACACATGCTGTGTAAAATGACTCCGAGCACTCTGATCGGTTGGATTCCAAGCCAACCAATCAGAGTGCTGTGACAGGTAAATGTAGAGACTTACCTGTCAGTCTCTTCATTTACCTGTCAGAGTGCTCTAAGTCATATTGCAGGGCATGCAAAGGCTTTATAAGCCTTTCCCTACCCTACGGAGCTTAATCTGTGCTGTGTCCTCACTGGGTGAAGATAGATTATATTTGGGGGCGTCGGGTTTCTCTTTTTTTTTTTTTCCAAAGTTCGACAGGAATTATGGGTTTTTAATTGGCTTTTTTGAGACTGAAAAAAGAAGGTTTAAGAAAAAAGAAGACATCTAATGGTAAATATAACTTTAATTTACAGGTATATAGTTGTTCCCTCACTATTTTTAGGGTGATGGGGCAGATAGGGTTTAATTTTATCAGGGAGGGGGTATTTTATAGTGACCACTAGTCACTTGTAGGGGGTATTTTATATATTTAGCCCCCACACGCCGCTCATGGGTGGGGAATGGGAGGGGAGACAATAGGTCACCCCTTCTGTTACTTAGGGCCCCCAACTGCCGCTCATGGTTGGGGGGGCCCCCTTATTAATTTAGGCCGGGGGCCATGGGGAGCAAGGACAATAGCCCCCCCCCCCCCATTTGTCTGTTAGGGTCCACACTGCCTATAAAAACAGTGACAGTCTCCTTGAGTAACCACACTTCTGAAGAAGCCTAAATCTGGACAAAAAAACCTGTTAAGTGGGGATTGGAGCAATTTGCTTTTATTCACTATATATTTATTTAAAATACAATAAAGTGTTGTACCCTTATTTTATCATTTTACCTTACCCTGCTGCTGTTCTACTGCATTTGATTACTGCACATCCCAGGTGGGGATTGTACCACCATAAGCGTACATCACCAGAGTAAGTCATTGCTCTGGATATTGTAAGAAGGATACCTACTTGTCTATACATCTTATAGTGGCAGACCTCTTTGCCTTTGGATTATTGTTTAAAAACCTGATTTGTCTGTTTGTTCGGTTATTGACGGTTTTTCGTATGTTTTCTACTTACATTCATCCAAATACGAACAAACTGCCAAATGACAGGTCACCCAGCAGGGAAGTGTGCTGCTCGTTAACCTTTCTGCCCTCATTAACATTGTGGTTAACCTCAGACACTTCCAACTCCTGAACGGTCGACTGGGTAGTCGTCGTTCGTATGAACTAACACGTGGCAGTGGCAATCTTGGACAGTCGAACGCCCAGCAGTGTTTGTCGACAAACTCATGGAACTGATTTAGGACACTGCTTCCCACGAACACCGCTGAAATCACCGACCACCCATCACTCTGTTCCAAACTCATAGGAACGCCGTGCCCTTTGGTAAATTGACAATACATGAACGGAACTGTACTAGATAGATGACCCATGGAGCTCATTCATTTTGTCGAACACACAATGTACAAGACTAACTCCATGGCGATTGAACTACATGTATGAGATCTGAGCGCTGTTCGGTTATATTGAGCGCTCAGATCTAAGCTATCTGGGGATACATTAAATGTGGGGGTTCCATTCGGTATATTTGGAAATACGTATTTTAATTGGTTTTCACCAAAACGGTAAAATGGAGGATATTCTCTATGCCTGGAGGTAATTGAGTTACTTCAAGCACTTAATCCAATTATCTCCAGGGTAGAGAGGAGGAGTTGTACTGTTTGTGTGGGAACATGTGTGTTTGCATTCTGTAAATGCATGTGATTGGCTAATGTTAAAATTGTCTCAGTCTTCCACAAGGTTCCTTGATGGAAGACCTGCATAAAAGGCTGACATGTAGCCACCATTAAACAGATCCTGCTTGACTCTCAATACAGAGCCTCGTCTCGTACTTGGGGGGATAATTTGTATGGTTCCTGTTCGGCGCTTAGGAGTGTTCGTTAGCTGATTTTACATTCGGGAAAAAGAACAACTTTGGCGGCATTAACCCCTTTACCTACTCAGGTTGCCGTTACAATACCCACACTTTCTAACACAGGATTATACCGTCCATGTGCTAAACAGCAGAGATCTTAGTAGCTCAAAAAAGAGTGAAATAGTCTTTTATTGGGTTTTTAAAAGTTTTAAAACTTGGTTGACATTATTTTTTCCTATTCTATTTTTTCTTTGAGGTCATCATACACCCGCTCAATATTAGACCTAATTTAGTCTATGTATATGTTTATAAGGCCAGGGACTAATGAAAGTATTTAGAAAATTGGGCAGACTAGATGGGCCGAATGGTTCTTATCTGCCGTCACATTCTATGTTTCTATGTTTCTATGTATTATTTATTTTTACACCTTCCTTCTTTGGCGCGGTTTACCACACCTTTTTCTTTCACTTATCACAGTTGTGATGCATCACAGATATGTTCGCTAGATGACTAGTTAATTCCTTTAGGGTTCTGCTCACCCCCCTTGGCCAATGTTGTGGAGTCCACCCTAACAGCAGTGTCGCCTGCTTTGGCCAATGGTTTCACTTGACTTAATCAGAATGTTGTGTATATACTTGTTTTCTCTGTGTTTGTTTTATTTGTTATTGCTTTTGTTTTCTTCTTTCCGGGATAAATCTGCTTATTATCCTGCTGTCCCCTGGGATAACACATCCTGACTTTTCATTGTGATTGACTGTTATAGCACAGACACACATGGCCTTAATAGCTGGCAAGGCTGCTGCCCTAATATACCCTGGCCCCACTCCACTGTGGCAGTCCCTGACACCACATTTAGGTTATTGGAGCGATTCACTCTAATGACGCACTTCCACTCTATTAGCCTGGCTTACTTGATTGCATATGGCTTTAAATAACCACTTGAAAGTGCTTTTGTTTAATGCAAAAGGATTAAGTAGCTCACATAAGCAGAGGCTGGATATAGATATGCATGCGACAAATGCAGCTGTGGTATGCATCCAATAAACCTATTTTTGCAAATGAAACCCTCCACAACTTAAATCCAAAAAATACCCTGTTTAAGACTTATGCCCCTCATAAGTCAAAAGGTTTCAGTGCTCTTTCACACAGATTGTTGTTTTTTCCCCTGTAAAACTATTTATGGACCATGTGGGTAGATTGCTGATTCTAGTTGGAGAATTGAATAGGATTCAGGTAACAATAGCCTCCTTATATGCCCCCAATGAATCTCAACGCACATTCCTTGAGGCAGCTATTAAAAAAAAAAAAAACTAAGCAAAGGGCGCAGGAGAAAGCAACACCTCCAGCCGTTTCCCGACTCAACTCGACAACGCAGAACAAGGCACGAGAACCCCCATAAGAGAAAGCCACAACAGCAGCAGGTACAGATCTGAATGCTCACTTTAATGGAAGTTTCAAGGTGCCCCCCCCCTTTTAAGCTAAGCTAGTTGCAGGGCAGTACTTGGTTATTATAGCTTTGTATCTTTACATTATTTATCAGACCTGTCTACTGTTTTGCCTTATTTTACATGTGACTTATTGTATATTGTTCTACATGATGTATATTACCCGCGCTTGTTTCTAAAAAAAAAGAAAAAAAGCGGAGTTAAACAACACACTACACAAAGCATGCTACTTACGCCTGTTTCTAAACAGCTTTGATAAACTACATACTGCATAATTCTACAAATGAGGCATAGTTGCTCCATAGTGTAATCAACTACTGCTATTCTACAAAACGTGCTAACACACCATACCTACACTAGTATAGATGACCTAGCAGTATTAAGCAACCAGCATCCTTATTTTGTTTTATTTTATTTAATCTCACTCTGACGACATACCTGGTTAGTTAAGCTTGCAAAATATAAAATGTGTGCGGACTATCATGCCACTGTCTGACTATTGTGAAAACTTGTGATACACTGATGTGGCGTCTATCAAAACCCTGTAACCACCCGCACAAAAAAAAAAAAAAGCGACTATGGCGATTATCATATGTAGGGACTTCAATTGCACATTGGACCCCCTACTTGGATACTATGAGAAAAAGGAACAGAACCCCGCACAAATCATTGCTTCACATGAGCCATCATGTGTCCAAATTGTTGCACACACATGACTGTAGCGAACCAGGGGTAACCCGACCGGTTACCTCCGCTAGTTCCCTTCCTTCGACAGTCAGAAACCATGTAAAATATATAGAGACCCACCCCCCCCCCCCCAGTAACTGGATGACACACAGTCCTGGAGGTACAACCCAAGTTTATTGACCACACATGGCTTTTATGCATAACCCCATGCAAGGGGTCTAACACACAATCATGCAGAGTCACATCCCAAGATCATCCCCCTCCCTGGGGTCCCAGAGCGGGAAGGGACTCTGGTCCCTTTGTCCCCAAGCCACTAAATCCACAGGGTCCCCCACACCAACCGCCAGGGGTCTTCTACCTAAGAGCCTCTGTGACTGGGAGTCTAGGCATGGGGAAAAGGGGCCATCCCTTTGTCTCCCAGACACAGAAAAGCCCACCCGTGGGAAAATAGCTAGTCTCTTTGTCCCTTAGGTGATATAACTTTTATGGGAAAATGTGTAATTTTGGGGTACTTGTGCCATATTTTAAAAATGTATGTTTTTTTCTGTTAGAGTTAATTTAGTTAGTCCATTGTCTTCAGTAATTATATCACAGGCAGAGGGGAGGGATTGTGTACAGTATGTGGGAGTGTTATTCATGATCACACTGTTTCTGATTGGCCTGCATGTTTTGTGTCTGGTGCCCAACAAGCTGGGCGTCAGCCTTGTTGGGAAAATTGTATATAAAGCAAGCCTGTATCAATAAACCTTCTGTTCTACTTCACCCTCAATACTGAGTGTAACGGCACCCCCAGGCATAAAAGGGGTTAACATCCGTTTAGTAGATCTTCCCCTTCCAGAGATACAGGCACAGCTACTGCAGAACCCCAAACTCCCGAACAAGATACAAAGTAGCACTCCAAACTCCCGAACTGGAACCTCACGAATAGCTGCTAGCAGCTGAACAGGAAAAGCACCCAAGCGGCTTACACTCCTGGCAATCAGTCTCTAACAGCATACAGTAAATCCCCACAAAGACGAGACAAAGCTCTGTGTTGAGGGTCAGGCAGTGAACAGACAGAGCTGTGGGTTTATTGTTCTTATATACACATTAGTACCACCCACAAGGTTTTGGAAACCAATAAACATGTACAATACAAAATCCTCCCCTCTGCCTGTGATACAATTACCTTATACAATGGGTAATGTAAATATAACAGGCAGATAAATAAAGTTTTTCCACATCATTCATAACTTTAAAAGTATGCATCACATTCACATTTTCAGAATCAGCATACTCCAAATACAAACATACGTCAAAATCATACAAATTGGTCCAGTGGTTCAAAAGATAGATCGTAGTCCTTTGTGACCAACTGAAGCATGGCTTTTCTGCCCAAAACCAGTTCCACAGAGTCTTCTATCCTGGAGATAATTGGGAAGTAATCCAATTATCTCCAAGGACAGAGGCAAAACTCCATTAAACACATGGCAGCAAAAGACAATAAAATACATAAAAATATATAACTGTGCAGCCATTGCATAAAACAGGTACATTCAACATATCCCCAGATAGCTCAGATCTGAGCACACATTATTAATGAATGGTGCTCAGATCACACACATACAGTTCAATTACCATGGAGCCAAAGTCTTTCATTATACGAATGGGCTCCATGGCATAGCTATCTGGGGTATCACCGCTCAAACAGGGCAAGCACCGAATGACCCGGCTTTCGTGTCTTTGCGGGGAAAAATCAAGCATTTCAACATGGGTCCATAGTCTAAAGGCAGCAGGCGGGCAACCACGCTCCTCCAATGCACAGTGGCGAGATTGGTCTCGTCACACTGAGTTCTGTCTCTTATTGAGGGAAACTGCTACAAGGGATTGCTATGCTCATCATACTCACTTGAATAATCACAAGCTCTTCTGTGAGCTGTTCCTGCTTCACTCTTTGAAGGAAGAGAGGTTCACCCACTGGAACCTGGAGCCTTGCCGTAGGTCCAGGGTGGGTAGGAGACAGTGAAACCCTAATCAAGTTACGGCGGTTTGTGGGGTCTGCAGTTGGTTTGGTGTCCAGTACGGTGCTGATGGTCCTTGGTGAGCACTAGGAGCATCCGACAGTGGAGGTACCCAACCGGGGTACAGGAAGCTCTGTTACAGTAGGGTAAGGGGTAGAGGTAGGGTTAGGGTAAGGGGTAGAGGTAGGACTAGGGTTGGTGAATTGCCAAAGTCTTGAATTCACGAATTGTGAAGTCCCAAATTGCCGAATTCCCTAATTGCTGAACTCCCGAATTTCGGAAGTGCCGAATTGCCAAATTTCGGAAGTGCTGAACCGAACCAAATTGTTTGCCCATGCACATCCCTACTAGCTCTCCTGTTGGACACTGGAGTGCTTCAGTCCCTAGCCATTGCAGCTTGGCTGGGGCCTCTCCATTGCTTTCCGCCATGGAACAGGGTCCTGGCTACAGCTCTAAGTGATTAAGCTCTTTTGCAGAGAGTATAGCTGATCCATCCAAACACTAGCCCAGACTGAGTAAAGGGTGTAAAGGAACTGGCTTATTATGGCCAAGTTGTCTGCTTATATACACAATCCCCAGCAGGGGGTCTGCACACAATACAATGCAAGCCCCTCAGAAAGATCTCTGTGCTTGGGAGATAATTGAGTTAAAGATAGGTAAGCTAATTATCTCCCAGGAACAGAGAGGCAAACACAAAAATATAAAACATAAAAATACCCCAAAACATCATTAAAATATACAATAACCCCGCTAATAATACATCCCTAAACAACCCTCATCTGAGTGCCCAAGTTCTCCAAAGAGCTCTCAGATCCATGAGTAGGGGAAATGCCACCATGTTTAAGTTCTGACAGGCCGCACATGTGGTCCTATGCCCCAAATAGTTCCAGGGCATTTGGTGCTTTTACCAGTCAACTTTTGAGAGCACCTGCAGTCACAATACAGGGTGCTCTGCCTGGCTCTCAGGTAGCATTTTGTTCCACTTAGTCTCAGGCACCTTCTCTCCAAAAAGTGCTCTCCTGGTGGAAGTGGTTCAAACTCCAAACCAAGTTGTCCTGAAACTGCATGGTCACCTCAAGCTGACATAACATAACATACACGGCTAAGTACCGCTGAGGTGATCGGGGACCCACAAAGTCCTCATGCCAAAATTAGTTCCATAGAGGTCGGGCTAAGTACCTCTGAGGACCATTTGTAGGTTTGGTTCATGCTAACAGTTGCCATTCGAATGACTGGAAAGTGCTGAACGAGGGGCACCTAGGGAAAGCTTCTAATGGTGGCTAGGGAGGTTAACTCACAAACGGGGTCTCCGACCTGGACCATAGTTGGTGGGTAGGAGGCCAACATCCACATTCATCCAGGAATTTGTGGCAAACGTCTATGGTAAAAAGTGTTTGTCACAACATTCAAAATATAAATCGCTTCTAGACATATAAAGAAAGTAGATCATACACTCCTCCCATCCTTTTGGAAATGTTGCATCAAACCTACCTGTTAATTAAAATTGCTATCTATATATTATGCACATATCCAATGATACAAAGGTTCCATATAAGATAAGTTGGGAAAAGGACCTGGGTATCGATCTCCCTATCTTGGACTGGCATAAAGCAATCCAATATACTAAGGAGGAATGTTATTATAGAAGAGTTAGGAAAAAATGAATATGTTTGATAAACAAACAATTAAATTAAAAGAAATAAGAAATTATTTGTATTAGGATTAACAAAACAGATGAGAAAACTACAGAGAAATAATAAAAAGTACAGAAAATATAAGAACAATAAGGAGAATACTTTTTTTTATTCCATCAAAAATAAGTCTAAGTGAATATCTATAAAAAGAGACAACAGTAAAGACGAAATAGTTTTTAAAAATGGGCAATTTCAACATAGGGACCACTTTGCACATGAGAGAACTCAACTTAAAAGATACAATGAAAGCCACACAAATAATACTATGCCACCCTCATCCAAGTCAAGTGATAGTAACCTAACTCAGAGAGTTTCTAGAGATAGAAGTTTGAAATCAGTACAAAAACAATTCGAAAAGAAAAGACCATAACTTCCAAAATGAGAACAAATATTTTTTTGAGGGTTGGGATCAGTAAAAAGGAAAAGCTGTACAACAAGAGTGAGTCTAATGAACAGGTTCACCCCTTAGGAAGAGCAGAATACCCCAAACAAAAGGAGGAGAGTAAGTGGAGCCAATTCATTTAAAAAAAAAAAAAAAGGAGGATAAAGAAGAATTAGGCATTTTTTAATATTTCTAATATCCTTTTAACTTATGAGGAAATCCATATTTTAAATAAAGGTCTTAAATTTGCATCTAACATATCCCCAACTCCTTCCAAAGTTTTATTGACACACAGAAATGTATTAAGAATGTACAAAGAAAATGAGCTTGAAAATATTTTCTATTAAAAAAGTAAAGGTCACATTTTTATTACTAATAATGAAACTTTAGATCCTTTGAAATTGTTTTAAATCAAATTCACATTTTTCCTGAATGATTAAGGAAGCAAAATTGATGCTTTTAAGGAGATCATGTTAAGGAATTTTGAAAATTAAAATAAGAAATTGGGTAAGAAGAAAAAAATACTTTAGATACAAAAAGTATCTAAAAAAAGAGAACAAGGGGGTTGGGGCCTGGCTGCCATGCTATGAGGAAGCTCAGGGCTGCAACTCCTCTGAACTGACCTGGTTTTCTTGACATTTTTTCTGAATATACCTGATTTCACACCATTTCACCAGGCCTTTCTGTTTTGGGAACCTCTTGTGAACACAGTGATACTACTCCTGAAGCCCTACCTTCTTACCTTCTCACAGCACTGCACTGCTGGAGGCCTATTACTCCTAGCTGAATCAGTACGGGAGAGATGGCCACTTGCCTGTACCCAGCATAGTCTGGTGATTACTTCTGCTGCCCTCATCCTCCCCCCCCTTCCCAGGAGTTCTACACCCACAGGCACCTGCACCACTAAGAGCTGAAGGCCCTGTAGTGGACTAGATGGCAACGTCTGAGGCCTACTCTGTCCCCTTTGCTTACCCTAGCCACACGCTCAGGAGAGCAAATCTTCACAGACTTTATCAGCTGCTTCTAACAAAGGGGAACACAGCTTGTATACTGCCCACCCTGCCGGAGTGACTCTGCTGCATTGTCTCTGGTGGTAAGTCCCACATTGCTCCGATGTGATGGATGCAAAGAGGCCTAAATCGTGACCATCTTCTAGTCGTGGTCCACCTTCACTTTCAGACCTGACCTTACCATGGAACTCCAGTGATCTCCAGTCTGGCACCACAGAGAAACATTGCGCCATGGCCGTGGCTGAAATGCTACCTTTTCTAGCTTGCAGAAGGGGCTCTGATTTCACCAAGCTGATCTGTGGTAAAGTGGCAACCCACGTGGTGGATGGCTGGAGGTCCTGTGCTTTTGAGTGGTTACATGTTGGAATGTTGTTGGCCCAGAAAAGGGGAATCGGCTAATAGTATTTTACTCATAAAGGGTTGCCCTATGCTCTTTGTCTTATTATAACCCATATGTGACGGACACCCCGAGAGAGAAGGGGTCTATTCTGCTAGAGACGTCCTCTTCCCTTAGTAGGAGCAGGGCTGCAGTGTTCTCCAGTAGGTATTTCAGCCGACCAACAGTCCAATAAAGTTGTGAAACTCTGTATAGCTGTATAGCAATTTCCCTACAATCACAAGACGAGGCTACGTGTTGAGGGTTTTAGCAGGAATGGTTTAATAGTAGCCACACTATCCTTTTATGAAAGTCCCCATGCAAGGGTGACACCCACATGGACCTTGTTGGCGACAGGGAAACAAATGTATACACCAATCACAATAGAGGCACTCCCACACATGGTATACAATCCTTCCCCTCTGCTTGGGAGATAATTGAGTTGATTACTGTATCAACTCAATTATCTTCAAGTGAAAAAGAACACATTTTATATACTTTCTGGAAATACCCCAAAATCACACAAGAACCCCATAAAATGTATATCCCCTGATAGCCCAGATCTGGGTAAGCAATTTATCCAAAAATCACCCAGATCGGTTCAGGGGTTTGGGATTCATATGGAAGTCCCATTTCTGACCAACCGCACATGAGGCTCCTGCCCAGAATAGTCCCATAAAAACAGCTTGTGCGGCCGGTCTCTTTCGCAAACTTCAAAATGTCGAAAAATGTCTTGAATAACTGTTCATGTGGAAGTTAGTTGTGTGCCTCTTTGTTCGGGAGCTGGTCTTCACCAAACATCGCCTCATTCAGATGGATTGGGACAAAACTAAGTGGTCCTGGAAGTCTCAGCGGTGTTCGAACTGTTGAGTGTCCGAAAATAGTTCCATACACTCGACGCCCAAACACCGCTGGACAAGTTCGACAAAACAAGATGGCTGCCGCCACGTGTTCGTGCATACGAATCGACGGCCACCACTTAGAATGTTCAGAGTTGCAGTTTAGAACAGTGTCAATAAGGTCAATAGGTGGCAAAAGACTGCTTTGGGTGGTCCAAGAGTTCAGTATACGAACCAGCTAGGGTAAAGTCTGTTTATTTTGGTTTGTATACCGGTTTAGGCGAACGGAATACAAATAAAGTTGAGAAATGAAATAAAACATAACTCCAGGAACAGGGCATCTGTTACACCATACTCCCGCTACATACTCTGCTATGTTTCCATTAGCTATGCTTATCATTTTATATCTTACTCATCTAATGTTCCTAGCTGTTATTATTTTCTCTATTACATGTGCCTTTTTTACGTGTTATCAAAAAACAAAAAAATGTATCCATAAGCACGTATGTTTTCTTCTTTGCACTGCAAACATAAATATATTTTTTTTTTTAAAAAGAAAGAGAATACAGTAAAACAACTAAAAGAAATGAAAGTTAAAACAAATAGTGTGTAGGTGCTTCACAGTTATAATATAAACCTTACACGTAGCTAAAAATAATTTGCAGGCAGTGTAACTGATATAATGCTGCTTCCCATATACACCAAACACAGAAAATCTGAAGTCTCATCACCATCTTCTACTACCGTCAGTGGGATCACTAGCCTGTATTGGCACCTTTGAATCTGTCATACAGTGTCTGGTACGGCTCTGGAGAATGTGAGTGGTAGTCCTATACCTGTTCACCACTATGTTGTACATTATTTTTATATTTTAGGTACCATTCTATTGCAGTTCATCATATGGTGATATTATCTGATTTTTATACTTGCACTGGGTAGGGGGTATACACTGATATATTGTATTCATTAAAAGAAATGAAAGACAGTAATTAAAAGTGCTGACAGGGGGTGAGGGACAGTAGAAAATATTATTTGGTGAAGCATATAGACTATTAAATGACTAGCAGACTTTTACCAAACTCCAATTCAATTTTAATAAAGATTTTATTGAGGAACTTAAGTATTTTCTAATTAAATTAAAACAAGACAATATAATAGATTAAATTATCATTTTCTCTCTTTTTTTTTTATTTATGGCAATCCAAAGAGTATATACTTTTGATGTAACCACTTTATAGAACAGCAATTAGAGTTGGATGGTGTGACAAAGTGCCCTTCGCCACTTGGTCCTGGATAGGCCTGCTTGCCAGCCTCCTCCCCTGTGACTATGACTCTTTGATGTATGTGGCTTTAAAGCCCCTATTCTACCTTCAGACAGACTATTTATGTAGGTTGCTTTATTTCTCTTATGTTTTAGTCACCCTGTACCCATTATAGGTGCAGGGTGTAGGTAATGTAATTGTTTATAGTGTGTGTGTGTACTGTGAAATGTATTGCCTGCTCTCCTATACTGCTGAGGTTTGCTACCAACTAGGTGGATTTGGCAATGGAGCTTGTCTAGTGACCTCTGTTGTTAGCAACAACAATATGCACTACCTGAATAGCAAGACTGGTTAATTTACATATTCGGGTAGATTTGCATATTGCTAATTCTGCAGGCACGTGAGATGTTCTCTTTTAAATATTGTCTCCCCCACCCCTTTAAAAATATGGCTTTGTGTTATAATAAGTCACTGTATGTTGCCTGCTATGATTTGACTGTTTGTAATTTTATTGAGTTTTTACAGCAATGTCAATGCAATGACCATATGGGCTAGTCCCAAGTAAAATAAAGTTTTAGACAGTTCTTCTTGATCCATCAAAACATAGCCTTGTCTCGTTATTGGAGGGGATTGCTATGCTCTGCATACTCCCCTGAGCTTGAATCACTTAGCTATTTTAAGAGCTTGTTCCTGATACGCTCTCCTTGGAGGAGAGCTCTTCCCCACACAGTCCTAGATGCTGGAGGTTTATAAAGGGTGGAAGGCAGAGGTTTTTCCCACACGGTCCTGGAGGACAGAAGCTGATCCAGGGTGGAAGGAAGAAGGCGAGACTCCAGTCAAGCTACGGCGGTTGCTGTGTCTGCGGTGGTTGTGGTCCTCAGCACATGCTAGGAAGCATCCATTAATGGAAGGTTCCGTTACAGATGGTATCTAAATAGGGATGACTGTCTTGCTCAAAATATTTGTGACTTTTTAGATTCTATCCAATTTATCCTACCACAACATATTTTATTTTACATTTTAGCAGTGATTTTTTTCTTAAAAAAAACAAGGGCAATACTAGTGGCACCATGCTTGTGCCCAACTGTGTGGTAGTGCCATGGTGTAAAGAAACTACCCTCTGGATTTTGTATTTTCCCCATTCGTTAGTTGAAACTACCGAACTCCGACCACCCCCCTGGCGCATTAACTTCAAAGAAAACTGTGAATTAAGAATGGCAGCCATCTTGTTGCACGAACAGAGGCAGCAAGACTTGGTTGTCGAGTGCCTGGAACTAAAATCGGACACTCAACTTCCCGAACTTCCCGGTCAAACTTTGCAAACGCCTGCTACTCTTCCCCGACCAGCCAGGAGGGCACTGTTTAGTATGTTTGTTCCCACAAAATAGGGGAACAAATGCTACCTATGAGCAAGGGGAATAGTTAGTGGATTTGTTCAGTTTTTAGACTTTCCGAAAGAGACCAACCGCACAGCCTAATTTCATGGAACTTTTTCTGGGCAGGAGCCTCGTGTGTGGTCAGTCAAATTATGACTTCCATGGAACTCCAGACCCCTGAACCGATCTGCGTGATTTTTAGATATGTTTGTCCCCCAGATCAGCGCTATCAGGGGATATAACTTTTGTGGGGTTCCTATAGGGTTTAAGGCACTTGGTGAATGTTAGACAGAACTACGCTTAAGGATTTGCTGTTCCTGCTTCGCTCTCTGGGGAAAGAGAGGTTCACCCACTGGAACCTGGAGCCTTGTCGTAGGTCTAGGGTGGGTAGGAGACGGCAAGACCCCAACCAAGCTGCGGCGGTTTGTGGGGTCTGCAGTGCTTATGGTGTCAAGTGGAGCGCTTGGAGCCCTCAGGAAGCACTAGGAGCATCCTTTAATGGAGGTACCCAGTCGGGGTGATCCGTTACATCCCCCTTCGAACTCCTTTATGGGAGAAAAGTACAGGGACCCCTGGACCTAATACGGGAGCACTGGGAGGGCAATACAGGAGAAAAACAGATCCCTCTGTTCTTGGATGATAATTTTTCTTTGACTAGATCGGTATACAAACCTAACCGTACAGATTGCCCAATTTGGTTTGTGTACCAAACAATGTACCGAACATGTGGACCACCCAGAACAGCTGTGTGCCGCTAGTTGTCCCACTTGACCTCACTAACACCTGCACAAACTGCAAACACTTGAACCATCTAAGTGGTCGGCTGGGTGGCCGCGGTTGGTTTGGACGAACACGAGGCAGCAGCCATCTTGTTTTGGCAAACGCACCTAGCTGTGTTTGGTCATTGAGCATATTATCAGACACTCGATGGCCTGAACACCGCTGAGACTTCCACTCTCACCTATGTTCGTTCCCATTCATCTGAGTAAAGCGGCATTTGGTGGGAACACACTCCCGAACAAGAGACACTGTGTGAATGTACGCACAAACCGTTTATTCGTCTATATTGTTGGATTTTGTACTCCCAAAAGAGACAGACTGCACAGCCTGATTTCATGGAACTATTTTGGGCAGGCACCTCATGTGGTCGGTAAAAACTATACCCCGGTGGCGTTTCAACTATATTCATGGGATCTGAGCACAGTTCGGATATGTTGGGCGCTCTGATCCAAGCTATGCAGAAATATAGTATTTAGGGGGGAACCACACTGTTAACTATGTGTTTTGGGGTGTTTTAGTAATGCATGTCCTGTACCTGTGAGATAATGTAATTAAGTATGTACTTTTTCTACAGTCATACTCCAGTGGGGAATGCACCTGGAATATATAAGGAGAAACCCATTGCATGGGGACTTGTATATAAAGACAGTTGTAGCTCCCACTAAACCAGTTCTTCTTCACCCTCAACACAGAGCCTCGTCTCGTGCTTGTAGGGAACAGCTATACCAGCTATACCTGTTTTATTTTCTGCTTGGATAACTACTTGGAATGCTACATCACTACTCACACTAGAGGGAAGGGACATCTCTGGCGGTGGAAACCCCTCTTCTCTCGGGGTGACTGCTACATTTGGTGTCAGCAGTGGGATGGTCCTTTTACCCCAGATGAAATGCTACACTAATGCAGAGTCAGTATGATAAGCTAAAATGACTGACCCTAAAAGAATTTATTGGAAAGCTGTGGGCGGATAGCTAGCAACCGACCACATGCTATTGGGGGCCAATAAGCACAGCACCCCATTTAAGCATGTTTAGGTGAGTGCAGCCAGACCCTTGTTTTCCCATATATACTTAGGAGTCTAGCCAGCGCCTTGGTTTTGCACCAGCCCCTGTCACAGGTGTCTCATCTCAGGACCCTATTTAAGCCTTGTACTGCAGAGAACTCAAGATGGAAGGATTTCCCCAAGTGAGTAGCTCATTTAGTAGACAGTTGGCAGTGAGAGTAAGACCTGCCAAAGATGGGGTACATTGACGTTTGTGAACTGATCGCTGAATTAACTGAACTGGACCGAACAGCTGCAATGGCCAAGACAAATGCCCCGAACGCGGAGGAAGGTGAAACGCTGCAGGCTGTTCGGTTACAACTGGCATAGTATGGGCCAAACCCCTCAGAGGACCTGATAAACCAAGTGTTTAGCGCGGTAGAAGCCGAAGCCCGAGAAAAAACGGGAATATCAGCTACAGCTGGCCACAATACAACAGTGTTGGACATACCCCATTTGCAATACCTTGGGTTGTCTACTATTGCAAATAGTATGCCATCATGGGGGTAATTTTCATTCCTGGGCTACCATACGGTCTTAAAGGCAACAATCTGGCGAATTTCAATGTGATATACTTTTGAAAACACCATAAAACCTGTACATGAGGGGTAGTGTTATCCTTGGGAGACTTAGCTGAACACAAATATTAGTGTTTCAAAACAGTAAAACGTATCACAACAATTATATTGTCTGTGTAAGTGCCATTTTAGTGAGAAAATTCTAAATATTTCACTTTCACTGACGATATCATCGTTGTAATACATTTTACTGTTTTGAAACACTAATATTTGTGTTCAGCAAAGTCTTCCGAGTACAACAGTACCACGCATGTACAGGTGTTATGGTGTCTTGGAAAGTTGCAGGGTTAAATATAGTGCTAGCAAATTAAATTCCCTGGACTTTTGGCCTGGGTTGTCAGGCAGGTCCCGCAAATTGTAATGAATAAAATGACCTAATTATGTAAAATTATTACATAAATATATATATATATATATATATATATATATATATATATATATATATATATATATATATCTTTTTCTTATTTTTAAAAATAGTGTTTTACTCACCTTTTTTTTTCTCAACGTCGTGCTGGTCTCTGCCTCTATGACTGAGATCATCAAGCTTGATGATCTCAGCCAATCTGCACTGACACAGGAAGCGCCTCTAGTGACCGTCTGAGTGTCTGTCACTAGAGGTGTCACTAGGAAGCAATGTAAACACTGCCTTTTTTCTGAAGGGACAGGCTATAGATACCAGAACCACTACATTAAGCTGTGTGTGTGTGCGCCTGCTAGTGAGTGAGCTTATGTATATTAGTGAAATTGTTTGTCTATGAGGCTGTGTATAAATGAGCTTGTGTGTGTCAGTGAGATTGTCTGTGTCTGCATGTGAGTATGCTTACTGTATAATTAAATGTTTTACTCTGAAAGGACCAATATTTTATATTAGAAAAAGAAAAAAAAATTATATATATATATATATATATATATATATATATAATCTCATCTGGGGTGGCAAGACATAGCCCTACATATTACATGCGACAATATATGGCGCAATGACTTATGGGGCTGGCATAGCTTTTTTTTTATCCCCTAAAAAAAAAAAAATGACAGGCAGAGACAGGCCACCCCGCAGGGGCCAACATGGTTGTGGTGCTGTGATTCCCTTAGGCCCTAGAATAATGCCCAGTTTTCAGAGGCCACGTACCCTGAACTTGAAAAGTTCTGAGGACATAGTTGACTGGCTAACACAGGACACCCAATCTTCTACAGCTTCCGCTCAGAACCTTGACGCACCATCCTCTTCCAGCTTAGCTTCGGGCACCTCTCAAGATACCACTCACCCGCCTGCCGCCACCAACACTAGCACCACAGCCGCTTCACTTGGTATGTCAGAGGAGTTATTTACACATCCGTTTGAAGAAATGAGTGATGCGCAACAATTATTGCCAGAGGATGTAGATAACAGGAATAGGTCTCAGGCAGGCAGCATTACACACATGGACGTACAATGTGATGATGATGATGTTGTACCCGCTGCTGCTTCCTTTGCTGAGTTGTCAGATACAAGTGAAGCGGTTGATGATGACGATGCGTCCATGGAGGTCACGTGGGTGCCCGCTCGGGAAGAAGAAGAACAGGGCGAAAGTTCAGATGGGGAGACGGAGGAGGAGGAGGAGGAGGAGGAGACGAGTTGGAAGCAGGGGGAGGTCGTCGCAAGGAGCTAGTGGCGCAGTCAGAGAGCATGCATTGGCACCTGGGGTCAGCCCGACAGCACGCCAATCAACGCATGCTGTGTCCACCACCAGAATGCCGTCATTGCAGAGCTCAGCAGTGTGGCATTTTTTTTGTGTGTCTGCCTCTGACAACAGCGATGCCATTTGCAAACTGTGCCAAAAGAAACGGAGTCGCGGGAAGTCCAACACCCACCTAGGTACAACTGCATTGCATAGGCACATGATCGCACATCACAAACGCCTATGGGATCAACACATGAGAACAAGCAGCACACAAACTCAAAGCCGCCATCCGCCTCCCGGTCCAGCATCTTTAGCCACGTCAACCACTGTGTCCTCCTTGCCCCCTCTCAACCATCCGCCACTCCGTCTCTCTCCTTGAGCAGTTCCCGCTCATCTGCCCACAGTCAGGTGTCTGTCAAGGACATGTTTGAGCGTAAGAAGCCAATGTCAGAAAGTCACCCCCATGCCCAGCGTCTGACAGCTGGCTTGTCCGAACTATTAGCCCGCCAGCTTTTACCATACAAGCTGGTGGAGTCTGAGGCGTTCAAAAAATTTGTAGCTATTGGGACACCGCAGTGTAAGGTACCCGGCCGAAATTTATTTGCACAAAAGGCAATCCCCAACCTGTACTCGATTGTGCAAAAGGAAGTAATGGCATGTCTGGCACACAGTGTTGGGGCAAGGGTCCATCTGACCACTGATACCTGGTCTGCAAAGCATGGTCAGGTCAGGTATATCATCTACACTGCACATTGGGTAAACCTGCTGACGCTGCCAAGCATGGAATGCGTGGCTCTGCAGAGGAGTTGGTGACACCGCCACGACTTGCAGGCAGGCCTGCTGCCACCTCCTCTACTCCTCCTACTCCATCCTCTTCCATAACCTCCTCGGCTGAGTCCTCTTCTGCTGCTGCGTCTTGCTCCACATCAACGGCACCCCCCCCCCCCCAAATCCCCAGGTACTATTCCACATCCCGGATACGGCAGTGTCACGCCGTCTTGGGTTTGACTTGCTTGAAAGCAGAGTCACACCGGACAAGCACTCCTGTCCGCCCTGAACGCACAGGTGGAAAAGTGGCTGACTCCGCAGCAACTGGATATCGGCAAAGTGGTTTGTGACAACGGAACAAATTTGTTGGTGGCATTGAAGTTGGGCAAGTTAACACATGTGCCGTGCATGGCACATGTGTGTAATCTGATCGTACAACGCTTTGTGCATAAATACACAGGCTTACATGACGTCCTGAAGCAGGCCAGGAAGGTGTGTGGCCATTTCAGGCGTTCCTACATGGCCATGGTGCACTTTGTTGATATCCAGCGGCGAAACAACATGCCAGTGAGGCGCTTGATTTGCGACAGCCCTACACGTTGGAATTCAACACTCCTAATGTTCGACCGCCTGCTCCAACAAGAAAAAGCCGTTAATGAATATTTGTATGACCGGGGTGCTAGAACAGCCTCCGGGGAGATGGGAATTTTTTTGCCACGTTACTGGACGCTCATGCGCAGCCTGTAGGCTCATGCGTCCTTTTGAGGAGGTGACAAACCTAGTCAGTCGAACCGAAGGCACCATCAGCGACATCATACCATTTGTTTTCTTCCTGGAGCGTGCCCTGCGAAGAGTGCTGGATCAGGCTGTAGATCAGCGTGAAGAGGAAGAGTTGTGGTCACCATCACCACCAGAAGCAGCCTTATCAGCATCGCTTGCTGGACCTGCGTCACGCTGGAAGAGGATTGTGAGGAAGATGAGTCAGAGGAGGAATGTGGCTTTGAGGAGGAGGAGGAAGACCAACCTCAACAGGCATCCCAGGGTGCTCGTTGTCACCTATTTGGTACCCGTGGTGTTGAACGTGGCTGGGGGGGGGGGAAGAACATACCTTCATTGAGATCACTGAGGAGGAGGAAAGGGAAATGAGTAGCTCGGCATCCAACCTTGTGCAAATGGGGTCTTTCATGCTGTCGTGCCTGTTGAGGGACCATCGTATAAAAAGGCTGAAGGAGAACGACCTGTACTGGGTGTCCACGCTACTAGACCCCCGGTATAAGCAGAAAGTGGCGGAAATGTTACCGAATTACAACAAGTCGGAAAGGATGCAGCATTTGCAAAATAAATTAAAAAAGTATGCTTTACACAGCGTATAAGTGTGATATCACAGCACAACGGGAATCAAACAGGGGAAGAGGTGAAAGTCATCCTCCTCCTCCCATGACCACGCCAGCAAGGACAGGACGCTTTAAAGACGTGTTGTTGATGGAGGACATGCAGAGCTTTTTAAGTCCTACGCATCGCCACAGCCCTTCGGGATCCACCCGACCGACAGGTAGCAGACTACCTCGCCTTAACTGCAGATATCTACACTCTGAGGAGCGATGAACCCCTTGACTACTGGGTGTGCAGGCTTGACCTGTGGCCTGAGCTATCCCAATTTTCTTCTGGCCTGCCCCGCGTCAAGTGTCCTGTCAGAAAGGACCTTCAGTGCAGCAGGAGGTATTGTCACTGAGAAGAGAAGTCGCCTAGGTCAAAAAAGTCTAGATTAAATCACCTTTATTAAGATGATTGAGGGATGGATCCCGATGGGACTGACAGTGGGTGATACATTCGACTAAAAAAGGCCTGATGAGATGAGCTGCCTTGGGCTAAAAATGGTCCACACGCTGCTGTATTTTAGCTCTGAATGTCGGTTGACTTGCATGACTTTTCCGCCACCAACTAGGGCTCAAGCCGCAATGTTTTAGGGCACTTTCTGCCTGGGAAACAAACATCAATTTTTATGGCCGCAACAATACCTAATTTTTCAGGCATGTGTACTGTCAAGGTGGCGGTCCGGTGACCGGGACCTAGACCCTGTCCGGGCGGCGGTGCGTGGACCGGGACCCAATATGCCTGTGGATCCGAGTAGGAGTCACAGTGTGGAAGTAGAATAGCAGGGTCTGGAGCAGGGTGACCGCACGCCCCCTGGTGTTGAGCACCAGCGTTTGTGCGGCCACAAACCAAGACCCTGTAGCAGCTTAATGGAAGCCAGAGCAGACATATGCTGAGATGTATCCAGTAATAGAAACAAGATAAAGCTAGGATAGACACCAAACAAGAAAACAAGACAAAACTAGTAGAACCCAGAACCAGAGAAGGATAGTAAGCTAAACCCAGAACATATACACAAGACATGAGGAAAACATGAACATAACATGGGCAAGACTGGACAGGACTGTACATGGACTGGGTATACAAACTAAAACAAGACAAGATATAACATAGGCAAAACAAGAGGAGAAATAACCAAGTACTACATATGGAAATCATGGGGATTTAGTCACACTATATGATTATACATTGCATAAGCCTGCCAACAACGCCAATGTACCCCATATCTGGCAGGTCCTACACTGCCTAATGTATGCTAAAACAACCACAGATTCAGAACACATATATAGCACTTACCTGCAAGAAAGGACAGAAGCAGTGGGCAGCTGCCTGCAGGAACACTGATACATAATGAAAGATGGAAACATATGGGTGTGGCAAATAAAACAAACATTTAAAGGAAACCTGGAGACTGGGAAATTCAGGGATGAACTATAGGAATAGAGAAATGGAAAAATGTTCAGGAGAGATTATGGAGGATATGAATAAAACAGAAAGGGAAGTTATTCTCATCAAAAAGAAGAAATACCATCGAGATAAACAAGATTATAGGGAGAATAAAGTACATGCTTTCCATAGGGGGAATTTTGAAAATAGAAGGGGAAGGCTAGAATCCCAAAATCATGTTCCAAGGACAGAATACCCAGAGAGGAAATATGAGGGGTTCAGAAAGCAGTACCAACAGGGGCGTAGACAGTACAATGGAGATGGGTACCAGTATAGAAGAAGGAGGAGATCACTCAGTGGCAATAGACAAAATCGAAGGAAGTATAATCACAATCAACAATGGCGGACCAATTTTCAGGGTAGTGATACCCCAATTAAGGGATCTGAAAGACAGGTTGAGAATAGAGCCACTAAGAGTATAACCCAAAAAGAGGAGAATAAAATAGGAAAAGATCTAGAACCCAGGTTAGAATCCAATGTATGGAAACCGGTCTCCCTTGGAGCGAAACGTAAGCCAACAGACTCTATAGAGTCTAATGGACACGAGACTAGATACACAACCCAGAAACAAGGAGGGCACCCGAAAAAAGATTTTTTAGACTGGGAACACAAAAGAAGGGAAAGAATAAAATTAAACCTTCCAAGTTCCCCATTAAAAAGAAGAATGGAAAGAGAGGAACAAGAGGGGGAAATAAGATACAGAGAAGGAAAAAGGGGAAGGATATAGAGATAAAGGGAATATACAATCTTTCAAAGTTCACATTGATGGGATCACATCTTAAAAGAAGACCCCCTGTTAGAAAAAATAGTTTCAAAAAACCCCAAGATTGTCTACAGAGGGGTACCAAGCATTAAAAGTCATCTGGTAAAAAGTAGTCTGAAGCAGGAAAGCTCAAGTAGGAACTTCCTTAATCAGGATGTGGGCTTTTTTCAGTGTGGATACTGCTTGGCTTGCAGGACCACGGCAGCCCCGAAGTGTGTGAAAAAGGAATTGATGGGTGGGAATACGGAACAAGCATATTGTGTCAAACAGTTGATCACTTGCCACACTACCTATTGTATATACGTTCTTACATGCCCATGCAATATGCACTATGTCGGAAAGACCACCAGACAAGTGCATATTCGCATTGAGGAGCATATACGTAATATAAAGAAAGGCTTTAAAGAACATCCCCTCTCTTCCCATTTCATTCAGAAGCATCAGGGCGATGTCACTAAATTAAAATTCATCGGGATAGAAAGAGTGAGTAGAGACTGGAGGGGTGAAAACCTGGATAATAAATTGGCAAAACAAGAGATGAGGTGGGTGTTCAAATTAAAATCGCTGTTCCCTAGGGGCATGAATGGGGAATTTGAAGTTTGTCATTTTTTATGAAACAATTATCCTTTGTAATTTGATTTCTGTACTCCCTCCCCTTTTAACCTTCTCTGCAATCTTTCTCCTTTTGAGTAGGTTTCTCAGATGAATATATATTGAATGAGAACCAGAAAATCTATATTGTCTATTTTTTGGGTTGATCACAATAATGAATTAAGTAAATGCTATCCCTTTAAATTTAGGAGCAATTCAATTTATCTAACCCTATACGATAATCATTTGGTATGTGAATGTATAGTCTATTTTCCCTTGTGAGGTAACCATCCCTTATGAAATGATTTCTGTATCTCTCCCTTTAAATTATACTTTGAATTATTTTGCAATTTCTCTCCTGTTCTGAAGTAGGTTTCAAAGATAGATGTGTTCTCAATAAGAACTGAAAGATCTATACCAGTTGGTTTAAATACGATTGTAATAACAAATGAAGAGGATGCTATTGTTTTTATGTTTAGGTTTTATGTTTATGTGTATACTTATGCTCAAGAGCAATCGATCCTGTGCAAATATCTATTTAAATCTGATTAAGCTTATAAGACACCCATTGTGTATAGGAACATACTGAGTAATAGTATTGTATTCTAATGATCAGATGTTGCTTTTTGACTGTGTGTTTAAATAGAATCAACACCTTTTTTGGTTGATAAAAGGAGTTCAGCTAGTTAGAATAATTTAAATAATTTAAATAATTTGAATAATTTAAATAATTTAAATAATTTAAGTCCGCATATGCAGAATTGATTGCCCAGTAAACATGACCAAAATTCACGCCCCCTGGCCAATGGGAGGAGAAGGGGGAGGCTCTGTGGACTTAAAAGACTGTCTGGAACTCTCTGACGTCGTCGGATGAAGCCTGTGGAGGCGTGATCGGACTGATCGGACTGCAATCAGGAAGCGTTTTTTACAATATTTGTTCATGCTTTTATGTGGGTGACTCTGCGAGTCTATACCCACCACATCCCAAGTAAGGGTTTTAATTTTTTTATGTAATAAACTTACTTAAGATATTATTCAATTGGAGGTCCTCCCCTTCTGTTTTCACACACAGCACAGCAGGGATCGGCAGTGAACATATCCTTTGAAGGATTCAGCGGTGTGGGGATATCCCCTCTCCTAAAGAGCCTTGCAAACCCAGAGCCAGGGGTGATAGGGCTCTGGGACATGTGCGTTTTTTTCCCTAAGATTTCTCTTAATATATAGGAGTGTATTCAGACAGTCTGCACTATTATTTGTATTTTATATTTGCAGATTATTTTAGCGCGCTGTTTTGGTAACTATTAACTATAGGAATGAACCCAGAAATCCCAGCATATAGAAAACCAGACATAGAATAGAAAACCAAAAACCCAGGAAAACTAAGCAAGAATAGCAAAAAGTACTGGATACCAGAAGCCAAGTCCAGACATAGAACAGAGCAGAGCAGATCATGACATGTACATGCCTAATTTTTCGGCCCTCTGGCACATAACAGGGATTAAACTGATAGGAATAGTACTACTTAACACACCACTCCTATCTGGTGGCACATTAGATTGCACGCGCAGTGCCCCAAAGTTGAAGTAGGAGGACTGACCAAGCATCCAAGCATCTTTTTCCATCTCCCGGTTCCTAATATTGATGCAATATACACGTCCCCTGATAGGGCGCCAGCTTGTTATTCTCTTGGGCGCCAGCTCGTTATTCTCTTTTTCACTTCGCTAGGGACACTTTACTGCACTATGGGAACTTAGACCCACTCTTTGTCTTGCACACTGTTATTCCTAGCCAGCATCTGTGATGGGAAATCAGGCAGTCATCTAAACGTTTAGATTGAGCTTTAGCTTAGAACACCCTTGAAGGTGTTTAACCCCTTAAGGACCAAACTTCTGGAATAAAAGGGAATCATGACATGTCACACATGTCATGTGTCCTTAAGGGGTTAAGGAGATTAGGGCTAGTTTAGAGGATTCTTCTTAGACCTCTCTGAGTCTTTATAGCCCTTCTACATATCCAGCATTTCTGGAAACTAGCTAAGAGAAAGGGTGGCTGCGTGTCTGTGATATCACTTTATATCACCTTATTGACACTTTATCACTCCGGTCTCCATACTTGTAACGGACCGTTTCAGCATAAAAGGGAATAAAATCCGTTTAGGCGATAATCCCCTTTTCTCAGAAAGGAACAGCTACTGCAGAACATCAAAAACTCACGAATTGGATATAGGTGAATGCATCAAACTCCCGAACTGCATACCAGGGAATAAGATAGCACTCAAAGCTGGAACCTCACGAATAGCTCAGACCGTTTTTTTACAGAGCCTTCTCTGTGCTGGAGAAGTAATTCAATTATCTCCAGCACAGAGACAGACTCCATTGAGCACATGGGAGCACAAAGACAGTAAAACACTTTAAAATACATAAAGTTACTTTTTATACATAACACACAGACATTTCACATATCCCCAGATAGCTGGGATCTGAGCGCACAAAACTACCGAATAGCGCGCAGATCCTATTCACACAGTACAATTGCCATGGAGCTAAAGTCTTTCCCATAGTCTTTCATTATATGAATAGGCTCCATGGTATAGCTATCTGGGGTATCACATTCCCATAAAGTCTGGTCCATAGTCCAAAGGCAGCAGGCAGGCAACCAGGCTCCTCCAATACAATGTGGCGAGATTGGTTTCGTCACATCTCTCCCCCTTTCCAAAAAGACTAACAAGGTACCTGACCTCCTGCCAGTCAGTGCCCTTGTTAGTCCAGCAACCCACCCACAAGGTAGAAAAAACAGTACAGCCCACCCACAATAAATGGTTACTACACCTGGGTAGAGGAGAATCTTGTCCATGTCCAGGTGCCTCACCACGGCTGTGTAGGGGACTGGTAGGCTGCCTTGGTGGGTTGCTGAGTGGGCAGAGACCAGCGGTACTCTGTCCTGGTGCCAGTACTACCACCGGAGTAGTCTGGTTGGAGCCTGGTTGCTGGAGACGGACTGTCTCCCCCTTAGTTGCATAGCTCTGCTGCGGAATGGGGAGACCGGTTGTCTCCCCCTTGGATACACAGCTCTGTCGTGGGGGGGTAGGATCGACCATCCCTACCCCCTGTGTGGTAAGTGCAGAGACCACGGTCCCATCTGCACTGGTGGGAGGCTTACAGTCTCCCCCTGGTACATTAAACTGCCGCTGGGGAGAGGGGGTAACAGGCTCCTCTCCCAATAGAACACTCTGCCGCTGGGGAAAGGAGACTGGGCTCTCTATTCCCTGCACATTACGGATCCGCCGCTGGGGAGAGGTGGTAGCAAGCTCCTCTCCCATACATACTATCCGCCTTTGTGGAGGGAGACCGACTGTCTCTCCTCCCAATACAGTGTCCTGCTGCTGGGGAAAGGAGACTGGGCTCTCTATTCCCTGCACATCAATGATCCGCCTCTGGGGAGAGGTGGTAGCAAGCTCCTCTCCCATACATACTTCCATCATCTGTGGAGGGAGACCGACTGTCTCTTCTCCCAATACAGTGTCCTGCTGCTGGGGAATGGAGACGGGGCTCTCTATTCCCTGCTGGATACTCTGCCGCTGGGGAAAGGAGACTGGGCTCTCTATTCCCAAAAAATCACGCTGCTGCTGGGGGGTAGGACTAACTACCTCTGCCCCCTGTAACTCAGCCTGCCGCTGGGGAGGGAGGACGCTGCTCTCCTCTCCCTGCATTTCACACTGCCTTCCCGGCATATCACTCTGCTGCTGAGGGGTAGGACCAACTACCTCTGCCCCCTGTAACTCAGCCTGCCGCTGGGGAGGGAGGACGCTTCTCTCCTCTCCCTGCACTTCACACTGCCTTCCCGGCATATCACTCTGCTGCTGGGGGGTGGGACCAACTACCTCTGCCCCCTGTAACTCAGCCTGCCACTGGGGAATGGAGACTGGGCTCCCAATTCCCTGCAGGACCGGTGGAGAGACCTCGGTCCCATCTCTACCGGCCACCTGGGGTTCTTCCCAGTATATCTCTACAATATCTTCCCAGCGGAAGGGGTCTGGATCTGGGTCTGTCACCTTACTGTCCTGCTGAGCCTTCCCAATGAAGTGGAAGAGATCTTGGTAGTTTTGCTCCAGTTCCCACTCCAGGGTTGCTAGGTGAGCCAGGTCTTGCTCTACCTCATGGGGGTCATCCCACTCATGCCTAGCCTCCCTCTCATAGAAAATGTCCTGCAGTCTGGTTTGCGCAGGGCTCCCGAAGCCAGGCTCTGCAAAGGACTCCCATAACAAGCCAGGACCATCAAATTCTTCTCCCTCTGGCTTGTCATGTTCGGCTGTCCAGGGTATATACTGTGCCATATACCACCAGAGCGCCTGGTAGGCATCCTCCAGCCATAGCTCCTGCCATACCCGGTGCTCTAGTTCCTTCACCCATCCCTTCAGGGGCTGCTCTCCCAGGAAGGGCATCCGCAGTGCCAGTCGTGTCTGCCATCGCTGCTCTTCACTGGGGAGACTCTTGCCCCGCTGATACTGTACGTTATCCAGGGCCTGGTACCAGATGCCTTTCCTTAATGCATCCCGGTCATCCATGTCACCCTCATCGTACTCCACTGCTGGTTCCATCCTGGTGCTGTCAGGGTCGCTGTACTCAGACATGCGTTGCCCTCAAATTGTAAAAATCCAAAGCAATGGTGTTCTGTAGCTGTCCTTCTGGCTGTAGGAACGATCCCGCCGCTTGCCACCAATTGTAACGGACCGTTTCAGCATAAAAGGGAATAAAATCCGTTTAGGCGATAATCCCCTTTTCTCAGAAAGGAACAGCTACTGCAGAACATCAAAAACTCACGAATTGGATATAGGTGAATGCATCAAACTCCCGAACTGCATACCAGGGAATAAGATAGCACTCCAAGCTGGAACCTCACGAATAGCTGCTAGCAGATGAATAGGAAAAGCAGACATCAGCTTACACTCCTAGCAGTCAATCTCCAACAGCATACAGTGAATCCCCCCAAGAACAAGACAAGGCTCCGTGTTGGAGGTCAAGCAGTGGTCTGAGGTGCTGGGGCACCCAGCCTGGTTTTTATTACATGAATACACATACAGGCCACACCCAGGGGGAGGCATAAAATAACCAATGACATAGATGTTACATCCCACACATCCCCTCCCCTTAGTGTGACACATAATCCCATTATGCATACAGTTCAAAATATACTTTTACACAACTTTCATAACTTTAAAACCATACATCACATTCACACAAAATTACATATCCACAATCAATCCATTCAGGGGAACAACATATTAAAAAATGTCATGGATCAGACCAGGGATTCAAAAGTTAGTAAAGTATCTTTTAAAACCCCTATCTTTCCAGCTCAGACCGTTTTTTTACAGAGCCTTCTCTGTGCTGGAGAAGTAATTCAATTATCTCCAGCACAGAGACAGACTCCATTGAGCACATGGGAGCACAAAGACAGTAAAACACTTTAAAATACATAAAGTTACTTTTTATACATAACACACAGACATTTCACATATCCCCAGATAGCTGGGATCTGAGCACACAAAACTACCGAATAGCGCGCAGATCCTATTCACACAGTACAATTGCCATGGAGCTAAAGTCTTTCCCATAGTCTTTCATTATATGAATAGGCTCCATGGTATAGCTATCTGGGGTATCACATTCCCATAAAGTCTGGTCCATAGTCCAAAGGCAGCAGGCAGGCAACCAGGCTCCTCCAATACAATGTGGCGAGATTGGTTTCGTCACATCTCTCCCCCTTTCCAAAAAGACTAACAAGGTACCTGACCTCCTGCCAGTCAGTGCCCTTGTTAGTCCAGCAACCCACCCACAAGGTAGAAAAAACAGTACAGCCCACCCACAATAAATGGTTACTACACCTGGGTAGAGGAGAATCTTGTCCATGTCCAGGTGCCTCACCACGGCTGTGTAGGGGACTGGTAGGCTGCCTTGGTGGGTTGCTGAGTGGGCAGAGACCAGCGGTACTCTGTCCTGGTGCCAGTACTACCACCGGAGTAGTCTGGTTGGAGCCTGGTTGCTGGAGACGGACTGTCTCCCCCTTAGTTGCATAGCTCTGCTGCGGAATGGGGAGACCGGTTGTCTCCCCCTTGGATACACAGCTCTGTCGTGGGGGGGTAGGATCGACCATCCCTACCCCCTGTGTGGTAACTGCAGAGACCACGGTCCCATCTGCACTGGTGGGAGGCTTACAGTCTCCCCCTGGTACATTAAACTGACGTTGGGGAGAGGGGGTAAAAGGCTCCTCTCCCAATAGAACACTCTGCCGCTGGGGAAAGGAGACTGGGCTCTCTATTCCCTGCACATTACGGATCCGCCGCTGGGGAGAGGTGGTAGCAAGCTCCTCTCCCATACATACTATCCGCCTTTGTGGAGGGAGACCGACTGTCTCTCCTCCCAATACAGTGTCCTGCTGCTGGGGAAAGGAGACTGGGCTCTCTATTCCCTGCACATCAATGATCCGCCGCTGGGGAGAGGTGGTAGCAAGCTCCTCTCCCATACATACTTCCATCATCTGTGGAGGGAGACCGACTGTCTCTTCTCCCAATACAGTGTCCTGCTGCTGGGGAAAGGAGACTGGGCTCTCTATTCCCTGCTGGACACTCTGCCGCTGGGGAATGGAGACGGGGCTCTCTATTCCCTGCTGGATACTCTGCCGCTGGGGAAAGGAGACTGGGCTCTCTATTCCCAAAAAATCACACTGCTGCTGGGGGGTAGGACTAACTACCTCTGCCCCCTGTAACTCAGCCTGCCGCTGGGGAGGGAGGACGCTGCTCTCCTCTCCCTGCATTTCACACTGCCTTCCCGGCATATCACTCTGCTGCTGAGGGGTAGGACCAACTACCTCTGCCCCCTGTAACTCAGCCTGCCGCTGGGGAGGGAGGACGCTTCTCTCCTCTCCCTGCACTTCACACTGCCTTCCCGGCATATCACTCTGCTGCTGGGGGGTGGGACCAACTACCTCTGCCCCCTGTAACTCAGCCTGCCGCTGGGGAATGGAGACTGGGCTCCCAATTCCCTGCAGGACCGGTGGAGAGACCTCAGTCCCATCTCTACCGGCCACCTGGGGTTCTTCCCAGTATATCTCTACAATATCTTCCCAGCGGAAGGGGTCTGGATCTGGGTCTGTCACCTTACTGTCCTGCTGAGCCTTCCCAATGAAGTGGAAGAGATCTTGGTAGTTTTGCTCCAGTTCCCACTCCAGGGTTGCTAGGTGAGCCAGGTCTTGCTCTACCTCATGGGGGTCATCCCACTCATGCCTAGCCTCCCTCTCATAGAAAATGTCCTGCAGTCTGGTTTGCGCAGGGCTCCCGAAGCCAGGCTCTGCAAAGGACTCCCATAACAAGCCAGGACCATCAAATTCTTCTCCCTCTGGCTTGTCATGTTCGGCTGTCCAGGGTATATACTGTGCCATATACCACCAGAGCGCCTGGTAGGCATCCTCCAGCCATAGCTCCTGCCATACCCGGTGCTCTAGTTCCTTCACCCATCCCTTCAGGGGCTGCTCTCCCAGGAAGGGCATCCGCAGTGCCAGTCGTGTCTGCCATCGCTGCTCTTCATTGGGGAGACTCTTGCCCCGCTGATACTGTACGTTATCCAGGGCCTGGTACCAGATGCCTTTCTTTAATGCATCCCGGTCATCCATGTCACCCTCATCGTACTCCACTGCTGGTTCCATCCTGGTGCTGTCAGGGTCGCTGTACTCAGACATGCGTTGCCCTCAAATTGTAAAAATCCAAAGCAATGGTGTTCTGTAGCTGTCCTTCTGGCTGTAGGAACGATCCCGCCGCTTGCCACCAATTGTAACGGACCGTTTCAGCATAAATCCGTTTAGGCGATAATCCCCTTTTCTCAGAAAGGAACAGCTACTGCAGAACATCAAAAACTCACGAATTGGATATAGGTGAATGCATCAAACTCCCGAACTGCATACCAGGGAATAAGATAGCACTCCAAGCTGGAACCTCACGAATAGCTGCTAGCAGATGAATAGGAAAAGCAGACATCAGCTTACACTCCTAGCAGTCAATCTCCAACAGCATACAGTGAATCCCCCCAAGAACGAGACAAGGCTCCGTGTTGGAGGTCAAGCAGTGGTCTGAGGTGCTGGGGCACCCAGCCTGGTTTTTATTACATGAATACACATACAGGCCACACCCAGGGGGAGGCATAAAATAACCAATGACATAGATGTTACATCCCACACATCCCCTCCCCTTAGTGTGACACATAATCCCATTATGCATACAGTTCAAAATATACTTTTACACAACTTTCATAACTTTAAAACCATACATCACATTCACACAAAATTACATATCCACAATCAATCCATTCAGGGGAACAACATATTAAAAAACGGCATGGATCAGACCAGGGATTCAAAAGTTAGTAAAGTAGCTTTTAAAACCCCTATCTTTCCAGCTCAGACCGTTTTTTTACAGAGCCTTCTCTGTGCTGGAGAAGTAATTAAATTATCTCCAGCACAGAGACAGACTCCATTGAGCTTGGGAGCACAAAGACAGTAAAACACTTTAAAATACATAAAGTTACTTTTTATACATAACACACAGACATTTCACATATCCCCAGATAGCTGGGATCTGAGCGCACAAAACTACCGAATAGCGCGCAGATCCTATTCACACAGTACAATTGCCATGGAGCTAAAGTCTTTCCCATAGTCTTTCATTATATGAATAGGCTCCATGGTATAGCTATCTGGGGTATCACATTCCCATAAAGTCTGGTCCATAGTCCAAAGGCAGCAGGCAGGCAACCAGGCTCCTCCAATACAATGTGGCGAGATTGGTTTTGTCACATCTCTCCCCCTTTCCAAAAAGACTAACAAGGTACCTGACCTCCTGCCAGTCAGTGCCCTTGTTAGTCCAGCAACCCACCCACAAGGTAGAAAAAACAGTACAGCCCACCCACAATAAATGGTTACTACACCTGGGTAGAGGAGAATCTTGTCCATGTCCAGGTGCCTCACCACGGCTGTGTAGGGGACTGGTAGGCTGCCTTGGTGGGTTGCTGAGTGGGCAGAGACCAGCGGTACTCTGTCCTGGTGCCAGTACTACCACCGGAGTAGTCTGGTTGGAGCCTGGTTGCTGGAGACGGACTGTCTCCCCCTTAGTTGCATAGCTCTGCTGCGGAATGGGGAGACCGGTTGTCTCCCCCTTGGATACACAGCTCTGTCGTGGGGGGGTAGGATCGACCATCCCTACCCCCTGTGTGGTAACTGCAGAGACCACGGTCCCATCTGCACTGGTGGGAGGCTTACAGTCTCCCCCTGGTACATTAAACTGACGTTGGGGAGAGGGGGTAAAAGGCTCCTCTCCCAATAGAACACTCTGCCGCTGGGGAAAGGAGACTGGGCTCTCTATTCCCTGCACATTACGGATCCGCCGCTGGGGAGAGGTGGTAGCAAGCTCCTCTCCCATACATACTATCCGCCTTTGTGGAGGGAGACCGACTGTCTCTCCTCC
Source organism: Pelobates fuscus (assembly GCF_036172605.1). Classification (NCBI taxonomy): domain Eukaryota; kingdom Metazoa; phylum Chordata; class Amphibia; order Anura; family Pelobatidae; genus Pelobates; species Pelobates fuscus. The sequence goes on from NC_086319.1 coordinate 139,815,176, forward strand.
CAATACAGTGTCCTGCTGCTGGGGAAAGGAGACTGGGCTCTCTATTCCCTGCACATCAATGATCCGCCGCTGGGGAGAGGTGGTAGCAAGCTCCTCTCCCATACATACTTCCATCATCTGTGGAGGGAGACCGACTGTCTCTTCTCCCAATACAGTGTCCTGCTGCTGGGGAAAGGAGACTGGGCTCTCTATTCCCTGCTGGACACTCTGCCGCTGGGGAATGGAGACGGGGCTCTCTATTCCCTGCTGGATACTCTGCCGCTGGGGAAAGGAGACTGGGCTCTCTATTCCCAAAAAATCACGCTGCTGCTGGGGGGTAGGACTAACTACCTCTGCCCCCTGTAACTCAGCCTGCCGCTGGGGAGGGAGGACGCTGCTCTCCTCTCCCTGCATTTCACACTGCCTTCCCGGCATATCACTCTGCTGCTGAGGGGTAGGACCAACTACCTCTGCCCCCTGTAACTCAGCCTGCCGCTGGGGAGGGAGGACGCTTCTCTCCTCTCCCTGCACTTCACACTGCCTTCCCGGCATATCACTCTGCTGCTGGGGGGTGGGACCAACTACCTCTGCCCCCTGTAACTCAGCCTGCCGCTGGGGAATGGAGACTGGGCTCCCAATTCCCTGCAGGACCGGTGGAGAGACCTCAGTCCCATCTCTACCGGCCACCTGGGGTTCTTCCCAGTATATCTCTACAATATCTTCCCAGCGGAAGGGGTCTGGATCTGGGTCTGTCACCTTACTGTCCTGCTGAGCCTTCCCAATGAAGTGGAAGAGATCTTGGTAGTTTTGCTCCAGTTCCCACTCCAGGGTTGCTAGGTGAGCCAGGTCTTGCTCTACCTCATGGGGGTCATCCCACTCATGCCTAGCCTCCCTCTCATAGAAAATGTCCTGCAGTCTGGTTTGCGCAGGGCTCCCGAAGCCAGGCTCTGCAAAGGACTCCCATAACAAGCCAGGACCATCAAATTCTTCTCCCTCTGGCTTGTCATGTTCGGCTGTCCAGGGTATATACTGTGCCATATACCACCAGAGCGCCTGGTAGGCATCCTCCAGCCATAGCTCCTGCCATACCCGGTGCTCTAGTTCCTTCACCGATCCCTTCAGGGGCTGCTCTCCCAGGAAGGGCATCCGCAGTGCCAGTCGTGTCTGCCATCGCTGCTCTTCACTGGGGAGACTCTTGCCCCGCTGATACTGTACGTTATCCAGGGCCTGGTACCAGATGCCTTTCCTTAATGCATCCCGGTCATCCATGTCACCCTCATCGTACTCCACTGCTGGTTCCATCCTGGTGCTGTCAGGGTCGCTGTACTCAGACATGCGTTGCCCTCAAATTGTAAAAATCCAAAGCAATGGTGTTCTGTAGCTGTCCTTCTGGCTGTAGGAACGATCCCGCCGCTTGCCACCAATTGTAACGGACCGTTTCAGCATAAAAGGGAATAAAATCTGTTTAGGCGATAATCCCCTTTTCTCAGAAAGGAACAGCTACTGCAGAACATCAAAAACTCACGAATTGGATATAGGTGAATGCATCAAACTCCCGAACTGCATACCAGGGAATAAGATAGCACTCCAAGCTGGAACCTCACGAATAGCTGCTAGCAGATGAATAGGAAAAGCAGACATCAGCTTACACTCCTAGCAGTCAATCTCCAACAGCATACAGTGAATCCCCCCAAGAACGAGACAAGGCTCCGTGTTGGAGGTCAAGCAGTGGTCTGAGGTGCTGGGGCACCCAGCCTGGTTTTTATTACATGAATACACATACAGGCCACACCCAGGGGGAGGCATAAAATAACCAATGACATAGATGTTACATCCCACACATCCCCTCCCCTTAGTGTGACACATAATCCCATTATGCATACAGTTCAAAATATACTTTTACACAACTTTCATAACTTTACAACCATACATCACATTCACACAAAATTACATATCCATAATCAATCCATTCAGGGGAACAACATATTAAAAAATGGCATGGATCAGACCAGGGGTTCAAAAGTTAGTAAAGTATCTTTTAAAACCCCTATCTTTCCAGCTCAGACCGTTTTTTTACAGAGCCTTCTCTGTGCTGGAGAAGTAATTCAATTATCTCCAGCACAGAGACAGACTCCATTGAGCACATGGGAGCACAAAGACAGTAAAACACTTTAAAATACATAAAGTTACTTTTTATACATAACACACAGACATTTCACATATCCCCAGATAGCTGGGATCTGAGCGCACAAAACTACCGAATAGCGCGCAGATCCTATTCACACAGTACAATTGCCATGGAGCTAAAGTCTTTCCCATAGTCTTTCATTATATGAATAGGCTCCATGGTATAGCTATCTGGGGTATCACATTCCCATAAAGTCTGGTCCATAGTCCAAAGGCAGCAGGCAGGCAACCAGGCTCCTCCAATACAATGTGGCGAGATTGGTTTCGTCACAATACTCTCTGCCTATACCCATCTATTTAGAGGGAATTTCCTTGCCCCTGCCAATATTATATAATAGGTAATAGTATTACCATTATTACACAATTAGGTCTCTGAGGACAGGTGTCAATCCATATCTGCCAAGTGATCCTATGTAGGGGGGAAAGTACCTATTCTGCTCTGTGTCAGTGTGTATCAGGGGCTCTGAGGACAGGTGTCAATCCATATCTGCCAAGTGACCCTATGTAGGGGGAACAGTCTCTATTCTGCTCTGTGTCAGTGTGTATCATGGTCTCTGAGGACAGGTGTCAATCAATATCTGCCAAGTGACCCTATGTAGGGGGAACAGTCTCTATTCTGCTCTGTGTCAGTGTGTATCAGGGGCTCTGAGGACAGGTGTCAATCCATATGTCAAGGTGTCAATATGTCATATGTCAGGTGTCAATCCATATCCATTGTGATTTAGGAATGTTAGGTGATTTATGCCCTTTATGGATTAAAACCAGACTCTGCATAAACTGTGTAATTTTCCATGGGAGTTTTGCCATGGATCCCCCTCCGGCATGCCACAGTCCAGGTGTTAGTCCCCTTGAAACAACTTTTCCATCACTTTTGTGGCCAGAAAGAGTCCCTATGGGTTTTAAAATTCACCTGCCAATTGAAGTCAATGGTGGTTCGCCCGGTTCGCCGGTTCGCGAACGTTTGCGGAAGTTCCCGTTCACGAACCGAAAATGTTGTGTTCACGACATCACTACTTGTCATACTAACATACACAAAATCATTAACATTTCAAACTGTAGCCCTTATGAGCCATTTTACTATAATTCACGGTTGACACATTTATAAACCATGGATTAGTAAAATGCTTACAAATCTAATAGAGAAACATAATTTTTACATACATGCCCTATACATTTGTAAAAGAATAGCACTGACACAGCTGCATATAATAATCTCTACAACTTGTCCACAAATCTATTACATTGCTTCTAACATTACCTGTCTCATCTATTTTAGGTCAACAAGTAAAGACTGGTGGGGACAGAGAAGACAAGGACAGCTTACAATTCACCTGTTCTCCCGTCACTTGAGAGCAGTGAGTTTGAGGTGGAGCTGTGCCCAATGGAATTTCTGTCTCCTTCCTTCTCCCGGTGGCCAGAAGAGGACATGGGCTCATAGTTTGTCTCCAAAGCTGCCTTAGTATGACTATGCAGCTGGAGCTACCACAACAAAGCCACTGCCGTCTATCTAGCCGATGCCTCTTCCAGCTGCATTTCCTTTCAGCCCAGGAAGTCTTACAAGAAGGGAAGAACTGCATGAGAGCCGGTTTGGGCTATGAAGTAGTTGACAATCACTTGAGCACACTGGGTCAGCATGGATAAGCTCCAGGTGAAGGAGCATATAAAACAGTTGATGCTTCTTTGTCTGTCACCTTAAAGGGACACTATAGTCACCAGAACAACTACAGCTTAAAGAAGTTGTTCTGGTGAGAAAAGTCATTATTTACATTACTGGCTAGTAACACCTATCATGGCAGTCATTCAGACAGCCACTAGTGGTTGTCCCTGGGTCAGCCAAACCCATTAAAACGATCCATATACAATAATTCCTTCTACACCAAACTTTACAGTTGGCACAATGCAGTCAGACAGGTAACGTTCTCCTGGCATCTGCCAAACCCAGACTTGCCCATCACACTGCCAAACAGAAAAGCATGATTCATGACTCCACAAAACACTTTTCCACTGCTCCAGAGTTGAGTGGCGGAATGCTTTACACCACCATTAATGCCAGTGGAAGATTGCAATTCCTCAGCTATGGAATCAAAAGTGCGTTAGTGGCATTTGCACACCATGCACTTCAGCACTCGGTGACCCTATTCTGTAACTTTGCGTGGTCTTCCACTTCATGGCATAGTGGGTGCTATTCCTAAATGCATACACTTTCCAATAATACCATTTACAGTTGACTGTGGAATATCTAGGGATCAGGGTTCACATTTAACTCCTTAAGGAGCAAACTTCTGGAATAAAAGGGAATCATGACATGTCCTTAAGGGGTTAACAAACTGACTTATTGCAAAGGTGGCATTATCTCACAAATGCATGCTAGAATAAACTGAGCTCTTCAGAACAACCCATGTTTTTCACAAATGTTTGTAAATGCAGACTGCATGGCTAGGTGCTTGATTTTTTACACATATGTCAATGGGTCTGATTGAAACACCTGAATTCAATAAATAAGAGGTGTGTCCCAATACTTTTGCCAATATAGTGTATGTCTTATACAAGTTATGGAATTAAAATGTAATTTAGAACAAGAACAATGTATCATGTATACAGAGAACACATGCATTGTAGTTTAAAGATGCATTACTGTCAGGGTTATTGATGCGGAGCTCCATTATACACTCAGACACACTAACAATACATAGCTCATAGACATTAGGATAGAGAATGTTTGGGCTCAAAATAGGCACTGGCACCCCTAAATAGTCACACTTATGGGGGGAGTATGCTCTTATCCAACTACAAATTCAGAAGAGTTTAAAGGGACACTATAGTTCACAGAACAACTACAACTACAGGCATTTTGCTGTAAACACTGCTTTTTCAGAGACACCTACAGTGGCAGTCACTCAAATGACCACTGGGGGTGCATCCTGGGTCAGCGCTGCACAGTGTGTAGCACTGATGTTCAGCGTCTTCATGCTCTCCGTGGAGATGCTAAACTTTTCCCATAGAGATGCATTGATTCAATGCACCTCTGTAAGGAGATGCTGATTAGCTAGGGCGGTGTTTGGATCCGACCCTTGTCCCAGCTCCTTGTTTGAGGTCATCAGAATTTAAAAAAATCATTGGACTGTGTGGCGAAACCAGCCTCGCCACTGGGCATTGGAGAAGACTGTTTGCCAGCCTCCTGCTCTGTGACTATGGCCCCATGTTAAAATGCTTGATTTTCCCCTGCAAAGACCCAAAAGCCGGGTCAATCTGTACTTTTCCTATGTGAGCAGTGTTACCCAAGATAGCTATGCCATGGAGCCCATTCGTATAACAAAAGACTATGTGAAAGACTTTGGCCCCATGGCAATTGAACTGTATGTATGTGATCTGAGCGCCATTCAGTCATAATGTGCACTCAGATCTAAGCTATCTAGGGATATGTACCTGTTTTATGCAATAGCTGCACAGTTATATATTTTTATGTATTTTATTGTATTTTCCTACCATGTGGCTAATGGAGTTTTGCCTCTGTCGTTGGAGAAAATTGGATTACTTCCCAATTATCTCCAGGATAGAAGACTCTTTGGAACTGGTTTTGGGCAGAAAAGCCATGCTTCATTTGGTTAAATAGGACTTTCCCTTAATTTTTTAACCCCTGAACTGATTGCCCTGATTTTTGAGTATGTGTATATTTCAAGCATGCTGATTCTGAAAATGTATGTTTTATGTGAATGGCGTGTATATTTTGGAAGTTATTAACATTTTGTAAAAACTGTGATAATTATATTACCCATTGTGTTCAGTAATCACATCACAGGCAGAGGGGAGGATTTTGTGTGGGAGTGTCTGTGTGTATTGTACGGATTGATTGGTTGTATTTCAAAACCCTGTGGGCAGTACTATGTTTGTGGATTGTGAATAAAAGAGGCTGTATGTGCCAGTACAGTCAGTTCTGCTTGACCTCAAAACGAAGTGTCGTCTCATTATTGGGGGAATTGGATTGTATACTGATTGCCAGGAGTGTAAGCTGATTGTATGCTGTTTACAGCATTCATATGCTTGAGAGAATTCATATGCGTCTCCGGTTCGGTGGTTGTGGTGCCTGCTGCAGTGTTCGGAGTCCTCAGGAAGCGCTAGGAGCATCCTTCAATGGAGGTACCCAGTTGGGGTGCCGTTGATCTGTTACATTGGTGGCAAGCAGTGGGATGGTGTCCTGGTGTGAGAGGAACAGCACCCTGGAAACACAGGAATTATTATGGAGTGGCATAGAGCCAGCGAGTCCCTGGACAACGCTCGAGGTGGAGGATGAGTTTAACCGGAGGTTGCAGAACCTCTTGGCCCCACTGGATAAGCCAATAGTAGAGGCAACCAGGTTGGACTGCAGAGAGGGTGCCAGACAAGAGATGTGGGAAGAAACCCTAGAGGGTGTCCAACATTGGTGAGGTGAGTGGCTCCCCAGCAAGGAGCAGCGGCTACAAGCCAGAGTGGCCCTACGGATGCCTTTGCTGGGAGACCAGCCCCGGGAGAAGTTGGCGATACAGCTTGATTCACTGGCATGGAGGGAACTGGGTCTCGATGATGCGTACCAAGCGCTACGTTGGTACGCGGTTCAGCGTGTTCCCGGAATGGCCAAGTTCGACAAACCAGAGAGCAAGGATTACAATGGCCCTGGTTTATTGTGGGGGTCCTTTGCAGAACCAGACTTTGGGAGTGTGGCCGAGTCACAACTTTGGGGCATATTTGCCTACAGAGAGGCCATGCTGGACCTCCCTATGGCTGAAGACCTAAGGCCAGACCTGATTGCATTGGCCGTCCAGGAATGGGAACTGGAGCAGGATTACCAGCACCTCATCAGCTCCAGTCAGTCATCCTATACCCTGCAGGTACCACCAGTGCAGGGGGAGTTTGAACAGGATTATGCCCTTTTATTTGATACAGTAACACTGCCTGGTTCTAACCTGATGGGGCTTATGGACTGTACACCATTGGGAGAGCTGAGTTTCGTCCCTCCTCCCCAACAACTAAGCCCGTCATCAGGAGACCTGGGGTCTGTACCATCTACCCCCCAACCAGCCCCAGAAATGAGGGACCTCATAGACTGGTCCTGGGAAGACCCACAGATGGCAGGTAGAGATGGGACAGCGATCTTTCTACCGGCCCTATAGGGAAGCTGGGCATTCGGCCCAGATCCCCAGCGGCAGTGTGAAGTGCAGGGAGTGGAAAACATAATCTCCCCTCCCCAGCGGCAGTGTACCTTGCAGGGAGAGGAGAGTAGCGTCCTCCCTCCCCAGCGGCAGGGTGAGCTAAAGGGATGCTCGGCAGTCGGCCCAGATCCTCAGCGGCAGTGTGAAGTGCAGGGAGTGGAGAGCATCATCTCCCCTCCCCAGCAGCAGTGTACCTTGCAGGGAGAGGAGAGTAGCGTCCTCCCTCCCCAGCGGCAGGGTGAGCTACAGGGATGCTGGGCAGTCGGCCCAGATCCCCAGCGGCAGTGTACATTACAGGGAGGAGAGACCACCGGTTTCTCTCCCAAACGGCAGAGTATATTACAGGAAGGGGAGACAGTTGTTCCCCCTCTCCAGCATCGGAGAGAGTGTCAGGGAGAGGAGCCGGTTACCACCTCTCCCCAGCGGCAGCTTATTCCCCAAAGGGGAGACCTTATTCTCCCAGATGGGGCAGATGGGACCGGGGTCTCTGCAACCGGTCTACAGGGGTGCGGGATAGCCTGCCCAGATCCCCAGCAGCAGGAATGTTTATCAAAAGGGGAGACAGTCAGTCTCCCCCTCCAGCAGCAGCAGCAGGTCCAGGGAGAGGCGCCTACCATCACCTCTTCACAGCTGGGCTCCAACCAGACTACACCAGCTGAAGTGCTGGCACCAGGGCAGAGTATCGCTGGTCTCTGCCCACTCAGCAACCCACTGATCCAGAGTACCCTTTCCCCACACAGCCGTGATGGAGCCCCTGGACAAAGACTGGCTGCACGTTTCCCCAGGTGCAGAAACTTTTCATTGTGGGTGGGCTGCACTACTGACTATGTTTTGTGGGTGGGTTGCTGGAGTAACCAAGGCACTGACCGACAGGAGGCGAGATACCTTGTTAGTCTTTTTGGGAAAGGGGAGAAATGTGGCGAAACCAGCCTCGCCACTGGGCATTGGAGAATACTGATTGCCATCCTCCTGCCCTGTGACTACGACCCCATGTTAAAATGGGGGGGGGGGATTTTCCCCTGCAAAGACCCGAAAGTACTGTACTTTCCCTATGTGAGCAGTGTTACCCCAGATAGCTATGCCATGGAGCCCATTCGTATAACAAAAGACTATGTGAAAGACTTTGGCTCCATGGCAATTGAACTGTATGTATGTGATCTGAGCGCCATTCAGTCATAATGTGCACTCAGATCTAAGCTATCTGGGGATATGTTGAATGTACATGTTTTATGCAATAGCTGCACAGTTATATATTTTTATGTATTTTATTGTATTTTGCTACCATGTGGCTAATGGAGTTTTGCCTCTGTCCTTGGAGATAATTGGATTACTTCCCAATTATCTCCAATATAGAAGACTCTGTGGAACTGGTTTTGGGCAGAAAAGCCAAACTTCATTTGGTCAAATAGGACTTTCCCTTAACTTTTTAACCCCTGAACTGATTGCCCTGATTTTTGCGTATGTGTATATTTATTTTTTCTTTTTTTATTATTATTTTTGCAAATTTTACATATGTAACATCACAGACAAGAACAGTTCAGAATTAGATATATAGACTTTGATTTACAATAGAAGGATATATGAACTGTTGAGTAAACTTCACACACAGAGACACAAATATCACAATTTAAAAGGACTGAGCGGATTGGGCGGGCCTAAACTATATTAATTAAGTTACTTCATAACTATCCTGAATACAGTACCATAGGGAAGAACTAGGGTGATCTTTATACATAAGGATATTCATAACAGAGTTATTAAGTTATCGTCCAAGTCTTCTCCCACTAAGTCTGATATAACTCTAAATGCTTTATTCCATATAGGTCTTAAAATCTTACATCCCCACCAGATATGTTTAGAGCTACCTTCAGCACAAGTACACCTCCAACAAAGTTTGGAATCATCAGGGTTGATTCTATTTAAAATTTTTGGTACCCTATACCATTGATGAAGAATTTTATAATGAAGCTCTATGATATTTAAACAATGCAACAATGCTTGAATTGATCTATACCACTGCTCTAACTCAATTGAATACCCACTTTCTTGTTCCCAATTTTTCCATGCTTTTGGTTTAGACTCTTTTTCTTCCTCCCTCAATAATTTATACTGTAACGGAGCTCCGTGTACTCCGACCGAGTACCCTCCGTTGATGGATGCTCCTAGCGCTCTCAGAGGACTCCAAGCACTGCAGACGACACCACAACCACCGCAGGCTCCACAACCGCCGTAGCTTAACTGGAGCCGCGCCGTCTTCCTTCCACCCTGGATCGGCTTCTGTCCTCCAGGACCGTGTGGGGATGACCTCTCCTCCAGGAGAGCGTATCTGGAACAAGCTCTTAAAAGAGCTAAGTGATTAAGAGCTCAGGGGAATATGCAGAGCATAGCAATCCCCAGTGTGATATAGTAGTTCCCTCCAATAACGAGACAAGGCTACGTATTGAGGGTCAGAAGAGGTCTGAGGACTGGAACACCCAGCCTGCTTTTTATTAGGAGAAGGTACACACAGGACACTCCCAGGGGGAGGATGGAATTAACCAATAACATCATAGTATAGCCCACAGGTTCCCTCCCCTCAGATAAACAGTTAAACCAATTATTACATACAATAAAAATACAGTTTTTACACACACACTGTAACTTTAAAACCATACATTCAATTTCAATAAAAGTTGCATATTCAGACTCAGCATACATCAAACATAAACCCTTCCAAAAATCAGCCAAATCCCTCCAGTGGATCAAAAGTTAGCTGGAAGTCCTTTATGACCGACCGCAAGCACAATTTCCTGCCCAAAACAGTTCCATAGATTTGGGCTGTGCGGTCGGTCAATTTCATGCGAAAAAACGACTAAGTCCCATTTCGAACGGGACTTAGTCTCTGGAGCTGCAAGTTCAGTATGGGAGAAGGTAAGGGTCAGCGGTGTTCGGCAGAATGTGTAGCCGATTTTAGTTCCACAGAATCTTTAGCATACACCGCTGACCGCATTCGAGGAAACCAAGATGGCCGCCGCCACGTGCAATTGACCGGCAGTAACCTCACAGCCTGGGAGGTAAATTGCCTGCACACTTTAGCTTCTGGGTGGTCTGCCTGTGTGGTACTTGGTTCAGTAAGCCCTATTTACTGAACCAAGTAGGGGAAAGCCAGGAACAAGTTATTTTACCGGTCTGGGGACATAGTCTTAAAGGGGCATTGTTCAGCAAAGTCACAATATGTCCCCAGACGGTTCTTAAAGGGCCATACACACCCAATAAATGTTAATAAGTTTTCAGGGGCACAATCTTCCAGGGGCCATAGTCATGAGGCAGGAGGCTGGCAAACATGCTTCTCCACAATCCAGGGAAGCAGGGCAATTTCTCATTTAAAGGGCCAGTTACAAATAGCGATTTGTAACATATACCAACTAGATATCGATTTACGATTACTATTATTTTTAAATAGATCATTTAATTTTTTATTTATCCTAGTGTTGTCATAAAGCAGATGGTTGTCTAAATAATTTTTGATTCTGGTATGTGAATAACTCTCTTGAATTAAGGTCAAGACTTAACTTAAGATATAAAAAAGACCTTATTTTATTCAATTCTAATAAATCATCTATTTTAGTTGAACCAAATTTGATCCAATTACCTAAATTTAGGTCATTAATATTGTATTCCATTGTCTTAATTGGACTATACTTGGAAATTTTATTTAAAATGTGATTTCTTTTCCTGTATTTTACCCAAATTTCATAGATATCTTTTATGTATGAAGTTTCTATGTTGGAGATGAATTTTGCACTTGCCCCAACGTCAATCCATAACATATTAGAAAGATCTTTTGAATTACACAGAAAGGATTCAATTGTATACCAAAGCTCTTCTAATGAGGTTTGGCCATGCCCTCTCCACAGATGGTACAGCCTAGAGGCTTCGTAATATGTGATAAGACTTGGGACAGCCAGGCCACCCTTACTGGGCTTTTTCATTACATGTAAGATCGAGATCCTTGACCTCTTATAATCCCATATGTAATTCAGAAATAATTTATGAATCTGCCTAAGTTTAGTTATTGTTATAGATAAACAGGGACAGGCATTCTAAACAGGGATGACAAATGAGGTAGAATATATGATTTGATGATATTTATTTTTCCCAACCAGGAAATTCCTATGTTTCTCCACTCTTTGAGTAATTTATCACTGGTATCTTTTATAAGATTATCCACGTTTTTATCAATCATTTCTTTTAAGTTATAAGAGAAACGAATCCCAAGATATTTAAAACCTTGAGATGACCAAGTGAAAGGATATTTAACTGATAATCTATAAATTGTCGTAAAATCTAAATTGATGGGCATAACTTGGGATTTACCAATATTTAATTTATAGTTTGAAACTCTACAATAGTCTTCCAACTCCCGAAACAAGGCCCCCAGTGATATATCCGGATCAGAGAGTATTAATATTATATCATCAGCATATAGGCTGATCTTAAATTCAGAGTGGTTCAGAATAACTCCTTTAATTTGTTAGTTGTTTCTTATGCTCACTGCGAGCGGTTTAAGAGTCAAAATATATAAAAGAGGGGCCAGGGGACATCCCTGCCTGGTCCCGTTAGAAATTGTAAACCAATCTGCGGAGATGCCAGGGCCCACGGTTTAGCTGTTGGACTAGAATAAAGAGCCATTATTGCAGTTTTAATAGAGCCAGCAAATCCAAATTTGGCCAGAGTCTGGCTCATAAAACTCCAGCTGACCCTGTCAAACGCCTTCTCGGCATCCAGTGACAGGGCCAGCAGAGGGATCTTGCTCCTTGTTACATAATCAATCAGGGCAGTCAATCTTCGAGTGTTATTACTTGGGTCTCTATTCTGAACAAAACATATTTGGTCGTGATGAATTAAAGATGGAATAATTGATTTTAGTCTATTTGCAATGACAGCAGAGTAAATTTTAATATCTGAGTTTATAAGAGATATAGGCCGGTAATTAGCCAGATTAGTTGGGTCCTTATCAGATTTTAATATCGGTGAGATATTAGCCTGTAATAATTATTTCAAAGGGAGACCCGGTTCTCTAATCTTGTTAAATGTATCTACTAGATGTTGCAATAGCTCATTTTTAAATTTCTTAAAAAAACTATTAGTTTACCCGTCAGGATCTGGGGCTTTATTCATCTTAAGCCTGTTAATTACCAGACTAACCTCAGATTCAGAGAAAGGTAAGTTTAACTCTTTCTGCTGGCCATCTGTAAGAGTTGGCAATTTAATCCCATCCAGATACTCAGATATATCTAATTCCTGGGGGCTGGAGGAGAGATTATAAAGTTGTGCATCAAATGTATTAAAGGCATTACCTATTGATTTTGGGTCATTATAACTATGACCATCTACTATGATCTTTTCAACTCTCGATCTAGCTTTTCTATTTTTTAGTCTATTGGAAAGCATTTTATCAGCTTTGTTACTTTTATGGTACCAATTCTGATTTAGCTTTTGTAAAGCGAAATTCACTTTTGCCAATAAAGTAGTATTGATCTTCTTGGATATTTCTGATATTTGTTGATCCAACTCCTTTGTAGGGGAGATTTAATTTTTTTTATTTAAATTATAGAATTCAAGATATAGTTGATTTAAAGATAGGCCTTGTTCCCTTTTTTTTCAGACCCAAGTTTAATTATATATCCCCTTATTACACTCTTAAAGGCACACCATAAGATTTGCTTTGAGATTTCTTGTGTCATATTTTCTTTATAGTATAATTTAATCCTCTCCGACATATAGTCAATAGAGATGTCGCGAACATAAAATTTTCCGTTCGAAAATGGATAACGCGAATTTCCGCAAATGTTCGCGAACGGGCGAACCGCCATAGATTTCAATAGGCAGGCAAATTTTAAAACCCACATGGACTCTTTCTGGCCACAATAGTGATGGAAAAGTTGTTTCAAGGGGACTAACACCTGGACTGTGGCATGCCGGAGGGGGACCCATGGCAAAACTCCCATGGAAAATGACATAGTTGATGCAGAGTCTGGTTTTAATCCATAAAGGGCATAAATCACCTAACATTCCTAAATTGTTTGGAATAACGTGCTTTAAAACATCAGGTATGATGTTGTACCGATCAGATAGTGTAAGGGTTACGCCCGCTCCACAGTGACAGACCAAACTCCCCGTTTAACGCACCGCAAACAACCGCAAACAGTCCATTTGCACAACCGCAAACTCCCCATTTGCACAAGGTTGGATCCTTGTCCTCACTGATGTCATTGAAGGTCTCTTCCCCCACCCAGCCACATACAACACCAAGGGTCCCCGAAAGGTGACAACAAGTCCCCTGGGACGTCTGCTGTGTTTGATCTTCCACCTCCTCAAAGCCACCTTCCTCCTCTGACTCCTCTTCTTCAGACTCCTCTCTCTGCGTTGCCTCTCTCTGCGTTATTATAAGGTGTGTTAAGTAGTACTATTCCTATCAGTTTAATCCCTGTTACGTCCCCTATCAGGGGACTAGTATATGGCATCAATTTTAGGAACCAGGAGATGGAAAAAGATGCTTGGTCGGTCCTCCTACTTCAAATTTGGGGCACTGTGCGTTCAATCTAATGTGCCACCAGATAGGAGTGGTGTGTTAAGTAGAACTATTCTTATCAGTTTAATCCCTGTTGATGTGTATATGGCATCGATTTTAGGAACCGGGAGATGGAAAAAGATGCTTGGTTGGTCCTCCTACTTCAAATTTGGGGCACTGCGCGTGTAATGTAATGTGCCACCAGATAGGAGTGGTGTGTTAAGTAGTACTATTCTTATCAGTTTAATCCCTGTTACGTCCCCCTCATCAGGCCTTTTTTAGTCGAATGTATCGCCCACTGTCAGTCCCTTTGGGATCCATCCCTCATTCATCTTAATAAAGGTGAGGTAATCTAGACTTTTTTGACCTAGGCAACTTCTCTTCTCAGTGACAATACCTCCTGCTGCACTGAAGGTCCTTTCTGACAGGACACTTGAAGCAGAAAGGCCAGAAGTTCTATCGCAAATGGGGATAGCTCAGGCCACAAGTCAAGCCTGCACACACAGTAGTCAAGCGGTTCATCGCTCCTCAGAGTGTCGATATCTGCAGTTAAGGCGAGGTTGTCTGCTACCTGTCAGTCGAGTCGTTCTCTGAGGGTGGAACCCGAAGGGCTGTGGCGATGCGTAGGACTTAAAAAGCTCCGCATGTCCTCCATCAACAACACATCTGTAAAGCGTCCTGTCCTTGCCGGCGTGGTCGTGGGAGGAGGAGGATTACTTTCACCTCTTCCCCTGTTAGATTCCCGTTGTGCTGTGACATCACCCTTATACGCTGTGTAAAGCATACTTTTTAATTTATTTTGGAACTGCTGCATCCTTTCCGACTTGCGGTAATTCGGTAACATTTCAGACACTTTCTGCTTATACCAGGGGTCTAGTAGTGTGCACACCCAGTACAGGTCGTTCTCCTTCAGCCTTTTTATACGATGGTCCCTCAACAGGCACGACAGCATGGAAGACCCCATTTGCACAAGGTTGGATGCCGAGCTACTCATTTCCCTTTCCTCCTCCTCAGTGATCTCAATGAAGGTATGTTCTTCCCCCCAGCCACGTACAACACCACGGGTACCAAATAGGTGACAACGAGCACCTTGGGATGCCTGTTGTGGTTGGTCTTCCTCCTCCTCCTCAAAGCCACATTCCTCCTCTGACTCCTCTTCCTCACAATCCTCTTCCAGCGTTGCTGCAGGTCCAGCAAGCGATGCTGATAAGGCAGTTTCTGGTGGTGATGGTGACAACAACTCTTCCTCTTCACGCTCATCTACGGCCTGATCCAGCACTCTTCGCAGGGCACGCTCCAGGAAGAAAACAAATGGTATGATGTCGCTGATGGTGCCTTCGGTGCGACTGACTAGGTTTGTCACCTCCTCAAAAGGATGCATGAGCGTCCAGTAATGTGGCAAAAAAATCCCCAGCTCCCCAGAGGCTGTCCTAGCACCCCAGTCATAGAAATATTCATTAACGGCTTTTTCTTGTTGGAGTAGGCGGTCGAACATTAGGAGTGTTGAATTCCAACGTGTCGGGCTGTCGCAAATCAAGCGCCTCACTGGCATGTTGTTTCGCCGCTGGATATCTGCAAAGTGCGCCATGGCCGTGTAGGAACGCCTGAAATGGCCACACACCTTCCTGGGCTGCTTCAGGACGTCCTGTAAGCCTGTATGTCAGGATCCCGCGGGCGGCTGCGAGGGGAGGCTGCAGTCCGCTCGTGGCACTCACCCTCCAGCCGTCCGCGGTCCCCTTCCCAGCGTACGCTCGGCGGGCGGCATCCTCCCAGCCTCGGATGCTTCCTCCCCGTCCCCCAGCGGCAGCATGCATGCTGGGAGACCGCCCAGTTTTGTAAACGCCCGGCTGACCCGCCTTGTGGCTGACCCGGCGTTAAAGGCCTCAATCACAGTGGGAGGTATAGATATCTCCCACGTGTGATTGTTAATTCTGATTGGAAATTATCCAATCAGAATTAATCAATGGGTTTAAATACTTACCTTTCCTGTCTCTCTCTGCCCTGTTGTGGTCTTTGCTTTCTAGTATTGCTACTGAACTTGTGTTTCTCTCTGGTTACATACTCTCTGGCTTGTGTATCCGACTTTGCAACTTTCTCCTACCCTTTGACCTTGGCTTGTCTCTCGTTATTCTGTCTTCTGGTTCCCTTTACTCGGCTTGTTTCCTGACTATTCTTTGTGTGCTTAGCCCGGCCACTCGAGGTCCGGTACTGCACCTTTTCTGTGTGCGTGTTTGGTTCCCGGAATCGTGACACTGTGTAATTATGCACAAAGCGTTGCACAATCAGATTACACACATGTGCCATGCACGGCACATGTGTCAACTTGCCCAACTTCAATGCCGCCAACAAATTTGTTCCGTTGTCACAAACCACTTTGCCGATCTTCAGTTGCTGCGGAGTCAGCCACTTTTCCACCTGTGCGTTCAGGGCAGACAGGAGTGCTTGTCCGGTGTGACTCTCTGCTTTCAAGCAAGTCAAACCCAAGACGGCGTGACACTGCTTTATCCGGGATGTGGAATAGTACCGGGGGAGCTGGGGGTGCCGTTGATGTGGAGCAAGACGCAGCAGCAGAAGAGGACTCAGCTGAGGAGGTTATGGAAGAGGATGGAGTAGGAGGAGTAGAGGAGGTGGCAGCAGGCCTCCCTGCAAGTCGTGGCGGTGTCACCAACTCCTCTGCAGAGCCACACATTCCATGCTTGGCAGCCGTCAGCAGGTTTACCCAATGCGCAGTGTAGGTGATATACCTGCCCTGACCATGCTTTGCAGACCAGGTATCAGTGGTCAGATGGACCCTTGCCCCAACACTGTGTGCCAGACATGCCATTACTTCCTTTTGTACAATCGAGTACAGGTTGGGGATTGCCTTTTGTGAAAAGAAATTCCGGCCGGGTACCTTCCACTGCGGTGTCCCAATAGCTACACATTTTTTGAACGCCTTAAACTCCACCAGCTTGTATGGTAAAAGCTAGTGGGCTAATAGTTTAGACAAGCCAGCTGTCAGACGCCGGGCAAGGGGGTGACTTTCTAACATTGGCTTCTTACGCTCAAACATGTCCTTGACAGACACCTGACTGTGGGCAGATGAGCAGGAACTGCTCAAGGCGAGAGACGGAGTGGCGGATGGTTGAGAGGGGGCAAGGAGGACAGCAGTGGTTGATGTGGCTGAAGATGCTGGACCAGGAGGAGGATGGCGGCTTTGAGTTTGTGTGCTGCTTGTACTCATGTGTTGATCCCATAGGCGTTTGTGATGTGCGATCATGTGCCTACGCAAAGCAGTTGTACCTAGGTGGGTGTTGGACTTCCCACAACTCTTTTTTTTCTTTTGGCACAGGTTGCAAATGGCATCACTGTTGTCAGAGGCAGACACACAAAAAAAAATCCACACTGCTGAGCTCTGCAATGACGGCATTCTGGTGGTGGACACAGTATGCGTTGATTGGCGTGCTGTCTGACTGTGCCCCTAGCTCCTTGCGACGACCTCCCCGTGCTTCCAACTCTCCTCCTCCTCTCTGTCTCCCCATCTGAACTTTTGCCCTGCTCTTCTTCTTGCCGAGCGGGCACCCAAGTGACATCCATGGACGCATCGTCATCATCAACCGCTTCACTTGTATCTGACAACTCAGCAAAGGAAGCAGCAGCGGGTACAACATCATCATCATCACACCGTACGTCCATGTGTGTAATGCTGCCTGCCTGAGACATATCCCTGTTATCTACATCCTCTGGCAATAATAGTTGCGCATCACTCATTTCTTCAAACGGATGTGTAAATAACTACTCTGACAGATAAAGTGAAGCGGCTGTGGTGATAGTGTTGGTGGTGGCGGCAGGCGGGTGAGTGGTATCTTGAGAGGTGCCCGAAGCTAAGCTGGAGGAGGATGGTGCGTCAAGGTTCCGAGCGGAAGCTGTAGAAGATTGGGTGTCCTGTGTTAGCCAGTCAACTATGTCCTCAGAACTTTTCAAGTTCAGGGTACTTGGCCTCTGAAAACTGGGCATTATTCTAGGGCCTAAGGGAATCACAGCACCACGACCACGACGGCCCCTGCGGAGTGGCCTGCCTCTGCCTGTTATTTTTTTTGGATTAGTGGTACTATGCGTGCAAGCTACTGTGAGACCAGATATGAGTGGCACTGTGCAGTGGCAGAGGTTGGCAGAGTACACGCTATAGGCCTGACACACCCGCTTGAAGACAACTAACTGCTATTCAATCTATAACAGTGAAAAAAAAATAGTTTTTAAATGCACGCTATTGTGACACCAGATATGAGTGGAACTGTGCACTGGCAGAGGTTGGCAGAGTACACGCTGTAGGCCTGACACACCAGCTTGAAGACAACTAACTGCTATTAAATCTATAACAGTGAAAAAAGTTTTTTTGTTTTTAAATGCACGCTATTGTGAGACCAGATATGAGTGGCACTGTGCAGTGGCAGAGGTTGGCAGAGTACACGCTGTAGGCATGACACACACACTTGAAGACAACTAACTGCTATTCAATCTATAACAGTGTAAAAAATGTTGGGGTTTTTAAATGCAATCAATTGCGACACCAAATAAGAGTGGCACTGTGTACTGGCAGAGGTTGGTAGAGTACACGCTATAGGCCTGACACACACTTATAAAGGACACTGACTGCTATTATATTTCAGTCAAAAACTTTTTTTGTTTTTAAATTCAAGCTATTGTGACACCAGATATGAGTGGCACTGTGCACTGGCAGAGGATGGCAGAGTACACGCTGTAGGCCTGACATCTGCTTGAAGGACACTGACTGCTATTATATTTCAGTCAAAAACGTTTTTTTTGTTTTTAAATTCAAGCTATTGTGACACCAGATATGAGTGGCACTGTGCACTGGCAGAGGTTGGCAGAGTACACGCTGTAGGCCTGACACACACTTATGAAGGACACTGACTGCTATTATATTACAGTCAAAAACTTTTTTTGTTTTTAAATACAAGCTATTGTGACACCAGATATGAGTGGCATTGCGCATTGGCAGAGGTTGGCAGAGTACACGCTGTAGGCCTGACACCTGCTTGAAGGACACTGACTGCTATTAGATTACAGTCAAAAAGTGTTTTTGTTTTTAAATGCAAGCTATTGTGACACCAGATATGAGTGGCACTGTGCACTGGCAGAGGTTGGCAGAGTACACGCTGTAGGCCTGACACCCGCTTGAAGGACACTGACTGCTATTAGATTACAGTCAAAAACTTTTTTGTTTTTAAATGCAAGCTATTGTGACACCAGATATGAGTGGCACTGTGCACTGGCAGAGGTTGGCAGAGTACACGCTGTAGGCCTGACACCCGCTTGAAGACAACTAACTGCTATTCAATCTAAAACAGTGAAAAATGTTTTGGGGTTTTAAATGCAATCAATTGCGACACCAGATAAGAGTGGCACTGTGCACTGGCAGAGGTTGGTAGAGTACACGCTGTAGGCCTGACACACACTTATGAAGGACACTGACTGCTATTATATTACAGTCAAAAACTTTTTTGTTTTTAAATTCAAGCTATTGTGACACCAGATATGAGTGGCACTGTGCACTGGCAGAGGTTGGCAGAGTACACGCTGTAGGCCTGACACCTGCTTGAAGGACACTGACTGCTATTAGATTATAGTCAAAAAGGTTTTTTTTGTTTTTAAATGCAAGCTATTGTGACACCAGATATGAGTGGTGGCACTGGGCAAGTGGGCACAGTATACGCTGTGAGCCTGACACACACGCTGGCAGGCAGGCAACTGCAATTATATTACACCGAAAAAAAAGAAAAAAGCAGATTGATGTTCTAGCCCTAAAAAGGGCTTTTTAGGGGTGCTGTCCTTACAGCAGAGATCAGATGAGTCCTTCAGGACTGTAGTGGACACTGAATACCCTAGCCTAGCTATCAATTTCCCTATCAAATGAGCAGCAGCTACACTTTCCCTCCTCTATCTAAGAATGCAGCTTCAGAATGAATCTAAAATGGATGCTGTAGAGGAGGTGGGAGGGTCTGGAAGGGAGGGTCTGCTGCTAATTTGCTGGAATGTGTCTGCTGACCGTGAGGCACAGGGTCAAAGTTTGCTCAATGATGACGAATGGGGGCGGATCGAACCACGCATATGTTCGCCCGCCGTGACGAACGCGAACACGCTATGTTCGCCGGGAACTATTCGCTGGCAAACCGTTCTGTACATCACTAAACTGACTTGTATTATTTCACAGTCAAAAAGGTGGGTTTTTTTTAAGTGTACACTACTGTTACACCAGATATGAGTTGCACTGGTGTGACACTGTGCCCTGGCAGGCCCTGAAACGCACACGCGTGAAGGAAACTGACTGCTATTATTTCACAGTCAAAAAGTGTTGTTGTTTTTTTTTTTAAATGTACACTACTGTTACACCATATATGAGTTGCACTGGTGTGACACTGTGCCCTGGCAGGCCCTGAAACGCACACGTGTGAAGGAAACTGACTGCTATTATTTCACAGTCAAAAAAGTGTTGTTTTTTTAAATGTACACTACTGTTACACCAGATATGAGTTGCACTGGTGTGACACTGTGCCCTGGCAGGCCCTGAAACGCACACGCGTGAAGGAAACTGACTGCTATTATTTCACAGTCAAATTTCTAGGTTTTTTTTAATGTACACTACTGTTACACCAGATATGAGTTTCACTGGTGTGACACTGTGCCCTAGCAGGCCCTGAAATGCACACACGTGAAGGAAACTGACTGCTATTATTTCACATTCAAAAAAGTGTTGTTTTTTTAAATGTACACTACTGTTACACCAGATATGAGTTGCACAGGTGTGGCACTGTGCCCTGGCAGGCTCTGAAAGGCACACGTGTGAAGGAAACTGACTGCTATTATTTCACAGTCAAATTTCTAGGGTTTTTTAAATGTACACTACTGTTACACCAGATATGAGTTGCACTGGTGTGACACTGTGCCCTGGCAGGCCCTGAAACGCACACGCGTGAAGGAAACTGACTGCTATTATTTCACAGTCAAAAAAGTGTTTTTTTTTTTAAATGTACACTACTGTTACACCAGATATGAGTTGCACTGGTGTGACACTGTGCCCTAGCAGGCCCTGAAATGCACACACGTGAAGGAAACTGACTGCTATTATTTCACATTCAAAAACGTTTTGTTTTTTTAAATGTACACTACTGTTACACCAGATATGAGTTGCACAGGTGTGGCACTGTGCCCTAGCAGGCTCTGAAAGGCACACATGTGAAGGAAACTGACTGCTATTATTTCACAGTCAAATTTCTAGGGTTTTTTTAATGTACACTACTGTTACACCAGATATGAGTTGCACTGGTGTGACACTGTGCCCTGGCAGGCCCTGAAACGCACACGCGTGAAGGAAACTGACTGCTATTATTTCACAGTCAAAAAAGTGTTGTTGTTTTTTTTTTTTTAAATGTACACTACTGTTACACCATATATGAGTTGCACTGGTGTGACACTGTGCCCTAGCAGGCCCTGAAATGCACACACGTGAAGGAAACTGACTGCTATTATTTCACATTCAAAAACGTTTTGTTTTTTTAAATGTACACTACTGTTACACCAGATATGAGTTGCACAGGTGTGGCACTGTGCCCTGGCAGGCCCTGAAATGCACACACGTGAAGGAAACTGACTGCTATTATTTCACATTCAAAAACGTTTTGTTTTTTTAAATGTACACTACTGTTACACCAGATATGAGTTGCACAGGTGTGGCACTGTGCCCTAGCAGGCTCTGAAAGGCACACATGTGAAGGAAACTGACTGCTATTATTTCACAGTCAAATTTCTAGGGTTTTTTTAATGTACACTACTGTTACACCAGATATGAGTTGCACTGGTGTGACACTGTGCCCTGGCAGGCCCTGAAACGCACACGCGTGAAGGAAACTGACTGCTATTATTTCACAGTCAAAAAAGTGTTATTTTTTTTTTTTTTTAAATGTACACTACTGTTACACCAGATATGAGTTGCACAGGTGTGGCACTGTGCCTTGGCAGGCTCTGAAAGGCACACGTGTGAAGGAAACTGACTGCTATTACTTCACAGTCAAATTTCTAGGGTTTTTTTAATGTACACTACTGTTACACCAGATATGAGTTGCACTGGTGTGACACTGTGCCCTGGCAGGCCCTGAAACGCACACACGTGAAGGAAACTGACTGCTATTATTTCACAGTCAAAAAAGTTTTTTTTTTTTTTTAAATGTACACTACTGTTACACCAGATATGAGTTGCACTGGTGTGACAATGTGCCTTGGCAGGCCCTGAAACGCACACGTGTGAAGGAAACTGACTGCTTTTATTTCACAGTCAAAAAAGTGTTGGTTTTTTTTTAAATGTACACTACTGTTACACCAGATATGAGTTGCACTGGTGTGACACTGTGCCCTGGCAGGACCTGAAATGCACACATGTGAAGGAAACTGACTGCTATTATTTCACAGTCAAAAAAGTGTTTTTTTTTTTTTTTTTTTAAATGTACACTACTGTTACACCAGATATGAGTTGCACTGGTGTGACACTGTGCCCTGGCAGGCCCTGAAATGCACACGTGTGAAGGAAACTGACTGCTTTTATTTCACAGTTAAAAAAGTGTTGTTTTTTTTTTTAAATGTACACTACTGTTACACTAGATATGAGTTGCACTGGTGTGACACTGTGCCCTGGCAGGCCCTGAAACGCACACGCGTGAAGGAAACTGACTGCTATTATTTTACAGTCAAATTTCTAGGTTTTTTTTTTAATGTACACTACTGTTACATCAGATATGAGTTGCACTGGTGTGACACTGTGCCCTGGCAGGCCCTGAAACACACACGCGTGAAGGAAACTGACTGCTATTATTTCACAGTCAAATTTCTAGTTTTTTTTTTTTTTTTAAGTTACACTACTGTTACACCAGATATGAGTTGCACTGGTGTGACACTGTGCCCTGGCAGGCCCTGAAACGCACACGCGTGAAGGAAACTGACTGCTATTATTTCACAGTCAAAAAAGTGTTGTTTTTTTTTTTAAATGTACACTACTGTTACACCAGATATGAGTTGCACTGGTGTGACACTGTGCCCTGGCAGGCCCTGAAATGCACACGTGTGAAGGAAACTGACTGCTTTTATTTCACAGTTAAAAAAGTGTTGTTGTTTTTTTTTTTTAAATGTACACTACTGTTACACTAGATATGAGTTGCACTGGTGTGACACTGTGCCCTGGCAGGCCCTGAAACGCACACGCGTGAAGGAAACTGACTGCTATTATTTCACATTCAAAAAAGTGTTGTTTTTTTAAATGTTCACTACTGTTACACCAGATATGAGTTGCACTGGTGTGACACTGTGCCCTGGCAGGCTCTGAAACGCACACGTGTGAAGGAAACTGACTGCTATTATTTCACAGTCAAATTTCTAGTTTTTTTTTTAATGTACACTACTGTTACACCAGATATGAGTTGCACTGGTGTGACACTGTGCCCTGGCAGGCCCTGAAACGCACACGCGT
Organism: Pelobates fuscus; assembly: GCF_036172605.1. NCBI lineage: Eukaryota > Metazoa > Chordata > Amphibia > Anura > Pelobatidae > Pelobates > Pelobates fuscus. Next base: position 139,838,598 of record NC_086319.1, read on the forward strand.
GAAGGAAACTGACTGCTATTATTTCACAGTCAAATTTCTAGTTTTTTTTTTTTTTTATGTACACTACTGTTACACCAGATATGAGTTGCACTGGTTCACTGGTTCACTCGAATGGACTGAAAAGATGCTTACCTATCGGTCCCGATAGCCCTTACCAGCCGACCTTTCCTTCGATTCCACTGGAGGGAACGCACATACCAATTCACATGCCTTCCGTTCGGTCTCAGTTCAGCCCCGTGGTGCTTCACGAAACTACTGAAGTCGGCCATGGCACACCTAAGGACAATGGGTATCCGCTGCCTAATATACCTGGACGACTTACTGATTTTCTGCGAAAACGCGTCCAGACTTCAATCTCAGACGAAATTTATAATACACTTTCTGGAATCATTAGGCTTCATTGTAAACAGAGAGAAGTCATCACTCTCTCCATCAAGAACAATCCAGTTCCTCGGATTCGAGATAGACTCGGTGACATGCACACTACGCCTTCCCAAATCAAAGATTGCGAATATACGAAAGGAGATACGACGATTTCTACGGAAAGACGCGGTCCCTCTACGACTCCTGGCCAGGATAGTCGGACTGCTGTCATCCTCGATACAAGCAATTTTCCCGGGACCCCTTCACTACCGGGCCATGCAAAGGCTAAAAGCGCACCACCTAAGACGAGGACACTCCTACGATCACGGAATCAAGATATCTGCAGAAGTTCGGTCAGAACTCCGTTGGTGGCTCCTCCACATGGAGGCCTGGAACGGCAGAGCCATATTCGGCTCAAACCCGGACTTCATTCTAGAATCGGATGACAGCCTGTGGGGTTAGGGAGCCCACTGCGCACAGGCATCCACGGGAGGTCCTTGGTCAGAAGAAGAGAAGCTATTGCATATCAATTGCCTAGAACTGATAGCAGGCTCCTTCGCTATCTGCAGTCTGGCCAAAAATATGTCCAATTGCTGCATACTTTTACGCATGGACAATATATCTGCAGTCCAATACGTAAATCGCCTGGGGGAGCCAGGTCACGAGCTTTAACAGAAGCGACGAAGGACATATACCGTTTTTGTCTTCCCTGCAACATAACTATCAAAGCGGAATACCTACCGGGTCTCGACAACCTCACAGCGGATTGGTTCTTTCGTCATTGGTGGGACAACAGCGATTGGCACCTGGACACAACAACCTTCAACATGGTGAGAACATTCAGAGGACCACTACACATAGACCTCTTTGCCTCACGCACGAATGCACAACTACCAAGATACTACAGCTGGCTACCAGACCCACAGAGCAAAGCAGTAGATGCATTTCTACAACAATGGCCCCCGATCGGAGCATATGCATTTCCACCGTTTTTGATGCTGGCAAGGGTACTTCACAAACTACGCACGTTCAAGACATCGTTGATACTAGTAACACCATTATGGAGAAGTCAAGCATGGTTCCCAGAGGTGCTGGCATTGTCACAGGACCACCCACTTGTCATATCAACGTTCCCCATGCTCCTCACGAACCCGAGAGGGGAACCTCATCCACTAATTCTACAAGAACGTCTAGAATTAGTAGTTTGGACTCTTTCAGGGGATCTTGGGCAATCCCAGGCCTATCGCAAATGACTAAAGAGCTACTATGGGACTCATGGGCACCAGGTACAAGATGTAGCTACATGGCAGCATGGAATATATAGGACCACTGGTGTATGGAAAGGGGCCTCAATCCCTTTACTGCACCTATCCCGACCATACTAAATTTCTTGTCCAACCTGTTCTCCACCGGAAAATCATACAGATCTGTTACACGCTCCGCTATCTCTGCGGCTCATGTTCCTATTAACGGTACCCCAGTAGGCCAGGAAGCCTTAGTGTGTCGACTATTGAGAGGCATGAAATTAGCCAGACCACCGGCTGCAAAATATAACCGATTATGGGATGTGGATGTAGTTATCCGTTTCATCCGAGACTGGCCGGACAACGCGTCCCTTTCACTCCGACAATTAACAGCCAAACTTACATTGCTATTATGCCTGGTCTCCTTCCGTCGTGTTTCAGACATTCGGGCATTTGACGTGGATGGGTTTTCTATAACCCCCGACGGTGTTACGTTTTCGGTATCCCGCAGGACTAAGACGGATTCCAAGTCTGTGTCGTATCCGTTTTTACATCGGTTCCTCGCCTCTGTGTCGTCAACACTCTACTCCGCTATGTGGAGGTTACAACACCTCCTCGGTCCTCCGGAATAGGACAACTGTTAATTTCATATGCCAAACCATACAATCCAGTTACCACTACTACATTAGCTAGATGGATACGATGGTTATCTCTAGCTGGAATAGACACTAGTTTTGGGGCCCATTCGGTTCGAGGGGTGGCGGCATCTAGGGCTTTTTCGGCGGGAGCCTCATTGACAAACATTTTGCGTACGGCGGATTGGACTAGAGAGAATACCTTCAGAGTTTTCTACTTTCGCCAATCTTCATACGCAGCCTTCTCATTTTTACCTCAGCGTTAAAAATGCAAAATAGGAAGCCTCCTGTCATGTAATAAAATTGTAGATTATGCTAACATAGTGTACAGATAATCTTAATTTTAATAATGACAGGAGGCGAGTATTTTCCCTCCCTTCTCTTCTGTCCCTCCCTATACTCTTTGGGACGCTTTTTCTTCTCTATTTTGTATTAGTTACTTCAGTTACACATAGTACAGTATACAGGTAAAAACTAGGCAATAGGTCGCTTAGATTACACAACATCAGACAGCTATCAGGTCACTTACAAATCATATCTTATGACACGATGTACACATAGTCATACGTCATCAAGATGTAATGAACATAGTACATTGATTAAATCTCAAGACTAAGAATGTAATAATATGTGGACATCAGTCGATTTCCCACACCTTTCACTTGTCTCTATCTTTTTCAGCATAACATCACGTCATTACACAAAGTCGGATTATCAGGACTCCTTTCCAGTTCTACAACCCAAGTTGTCAAGGTTTCTACAGTTCAAGTTTTCGTTATGTTCATGGAAGTTTCTCCAGACACAGTTACACCAAAGAAAGAGGAAATGGAACGCCTGTCAGAGACGTATATACAAGATGTGCTGGACTCTGATTGGTTAAAAAAAAATTCTCTTGATTGATTGACTTGTGCTGCTGGAGTCATAAAGTAAAGAAAGTTTATGCAAAATATTCGCCTCCTGCCAATATTAAAATTAAGATTATCTGTACACTACGTTAGCATAATCTACAATTATATCCCTTGGAGCAGACTCTGGAACGCCTTTTGGCTTAGATATTCTTTGTATTCTCTCAAATTATATTTCTTTATATTGATCTCCAATTTTTAGAACAGATATAAATTCTGTGAAGTATTCTTCCAGGTCCTGAGATTGTATATCCTCTGTGAGTCCTCGTATTCGCAGGTTTATTCTTTTATGTATGTCTTCCAGGTTCTGAACATTAAGCTCCAGTGATTTGATTTTATCATGTAAGTTAGCCATTGTTTCTTCAGCAGTATTGAGTTTAGTCTTACATTCTGAGTTGGATTTCATTTTTTTCAATTTTTTCTTCCAGTCTTTTAACTTCTGACATTATTTATTTTGTGTTCTTGACCACATCATTTTGTAACTGGGCAAATTGTTTGTCCAAGTATATTTTTAGGGCGTCAAGGGTGGATACCTGTGATTTTGATTTCTGAGTCTGTGTCACCCATTGCCATAGATTCATCAATTAGGCTATGTAAGGCATCACTTGAAGTGGTTCTGGTAATAATTGGAGAGAATATGGAGGCCAGCTTTTTATCTTTATCTTTCCTTTTTTCTAAAGGTTTATCTTCCTTTCTCTTTTGATATTTATTCTCACCTTTATTATCTCCAGGTTTTTTAGTTGCCATTGATGTTATATTAGTGTTTAGAGAAAGTCATTTTATATCCCTAGTAGGGCAGCCTTAGATAATTTGTTCCACAATCTGGTAGTGGGAAAATGAGCCAGAATGGACCACATCCCTTGAACTCTAGCGATAAAATTTTGAATTAGGCTAGTTAGTAATTAATTTATAATAGACAATATGACTATGTATAGTTAGTCTTAATATTATAGGATCTTGAGAATAATTTCTGTTGCTGTTTATCATAGGATTTTGTTTCTTTCTTTTCTTTCTCTTTCTCTATTTTACTTTTATTTTTTTAGAAAAAAATCAAGAAGTCAGAGAGTGTAGCTACAAAATTCTAAATCAAGCAACTTAAAAATAAATAGTTAGCTTAAAGCAGCCCTTTTCTTTAAGATAAACTCAATTTTACAAGCTCTGGAATGCCATTAGTCATTACCAAGTGAAACACACGCCAAGTGTAACAGATGTGGATAACAAAATCATCAAGTTGAATTGGTTACATCCAGAGTTTCTCTTTTTTTATTTTTTGTAACTTTGCAGTTAACAATCAGCAGTGAAATTGAATCAATGTGTCAAATGCTTAGCAGAAAAACTAAGATTTTATAACATGACAGGAGGCTTCGTATTTGCTTAAGTCTCTCTTTACTAGAACTCCACAGCAGCACAGAAAAACAACCAATCAGAAAAAAGTTAGGTACTATTAAGCTCCCCTCCCCATGCATAATTTCCTCTTCCTTTGCTGCTCCGCAGACAGTACAGGTCAGAGTACCACTGCCTTCTGCTTATAGTGGGTGGCTTTGGGATTTAGTATGACTTATTTATGATTTATATTATTCAGTTACCATGTTATGTATTTATTATTTATATATTATATATGTATATACTGTATTTAGTTATTTATTATATATTATTTTCTTTTTAGATATTTTGTTTATTATATTTAGTCATATATTTATTATTTATTTATGTATATACTGTATTTACTTTATATATTTTTATATTATACAAATAGTTTTTAAGTGACTTTGGGCTTACTGTCCGTTTTCTTCTCATTGCTTCCCCTGTTTGGGGATGTTTCCTTTCAGGTGGTGATTTTATGGGGGTTTCCTGGGGATTCCTTTAGGTTTTGAGCCCCTTCCCCATTCCCCCCCCCCCCCACCACCACCCTAGCACCATTCTATTAGTCCTTCCTGCAGCCTACATGCACTCCGCTCGGGGAGGCAGGAGACTAGTCGTTTGGCTGCCTCCTCTTACTCTCCAAGCTCCACTGTGAGCATGCCGGCGCCCGGGGTTACTCGCGGTCGGACGCGAGTACCCGGCGGCCGGGTCAGCCCACACACGTGGCCGCCTCGCCGCGGCCGGCTTCTTCGGGGAGCCGCGTGCAGCCGACCGGCGAGAGGAGGGCGCACCTGCTCACAGCCCCTCCTCCAGATGCGGTGGTCGGACCGCAAGTGTTCTCCTCGCTGGCATTCTGGCTCTGTAACATGATGCATACAGAGCCAGTCTGCCAGTGAGCTCAGGAGTATGCAGAATTAGTTTTTCTGCTAACCAGTTGGTTTTGTTTGAAAACAAATAGGTGATAACCTGCATATTGCAGTATTAAGCCAGAGTTCTTTGGTGCATATGCTTATACACAGTAGTTATGTGTCTGACCCTTCTCTGGAGTCAGAGAGGAGACCCCTCTAGCATGTTATGCTCTGTCCATGGCAAATCTACAAAGCTAAGCAGACCTGGCTATGGCTCAAACTGGTATGGGAGACCAGTCTCTGCTAACACTGATTCACCCCCATCAGATTCTGGGGCTTGTAGAATTGGAAGGGGTTTATTGAGTTGACTCTTGTTTTTACCCTATTCCTGAAAATATAGCATGGGTACAATAACCTTCGAGCGGCATGCTGATGGATGAAGAAATATGACTGGTCTGCATGCCCATGTGCATACCCTATTCTCAGTTATTATGTATTGCTCACTACGTCACATTTTAATGGATGCAGTTATCACTGGAACATTTTCAGTTTATACCTATTACAACTGGGATACCATTATTGCCTGCTGGGCATTTAGGGACTACTAATCCCAGTTATATGTTATTAACACAGTATTATGCTGTCTAAAAGGGTTGAAGTCTGGGGGCCCTATGTCACATGATGCTCTGAGGATCTACAATTTTTTGGGAACTATACCCAACTCAGGGGTCCCCATTACTCATTCAATACTCATTGTAAAGCGCTGTGGAATTGGATTGCGCTATATGAATAACATATTAATAATAATATAATAATGATACACAACCAGGATTGGCCTGCTATGTCTGTGCCCCATTGATTGGCCTGCTATGTCTGTGCCCCATTGATTGGCCTGCTATGTCTGTGCCCATTAGAACGGCCTGCTATGTCTGTGCCCAATTAAGCGGCCTGCTATGTCTGTGCCCCATCGATTGGCCTGCTATGTCTGTGTCTATTTGAATGGCCTGCTATGTCTGTGCTTATTTGCTTGGCCAACTATTCTGTGTCCATTTGTTTGGCCTACTGGGCCTGTGCCCTTCTGGGAATATCACTGAGGAAAACACAGTACCCACCAGTGTCATGGAGATAGGCAGGTGTCCAGGTGCGCACCATTGCCATACTGTCCAAGAGGACACCAGTATACGACCATCTGAGTGTGGTGGGAAGGGTGAAGGCCCTAAACCTCATGCCTGAAGGGCAAGGTTTCTTATGAAGACCCTGGGCACACATCCACGGTTTACACCAGACCGGCGACGGCACGTCTCCAAGGAGAACTTCGCACAGACAAGGACTTGTACTCAGACACCTACAGGGGAACGCGGTGTTTCCTTGTCTTTAACAACTAACTCTATCTGCCTCCAGGTATCCATATAGATATTGGTAGTTATTCCTGCGTAAGGTTAGCTCCTGGCCCTGTTCAGTGGGGCTTACTTGTTTTGTCTTCCAGCCTGCTATTTGCCGTCTATCTGAGATAGAATTTTCGTATTTACCCTTATCTACGTTTATTTTTGTTTTTGTTTTCGTGATTTCCTTTTTCTTTCGCTCGGGTCGTCGAGAGGCCTGACTTGACCTCCTTCGACCTCCCAGGCGCTCGTGGATTGCAGAGAACGTCTCCAGCTTTCCTCAGGCTACCAACGGTCATCCTGGACCCCGCGCGCGCGCACGGGATCCGGACGGTCAGTTGGTAGTTTTCCATCTTTGTTTCCGTAGGTTGCCCTCAGCCTTATGCTGATATTAGTAATTGGTGTACCCTGCAGTTGGTCACCCCGAGTCTCTAGGGACTCTAGTTTGGATCACAAGAGGGTGCGGCCCTCCATCACCTCGATCCGAGGATATTTTATTTTCAGAAACAGAGAGCGAACCCCTCTCATATACAGAACGGACACTGATTTGTTTTTAGATGGCGCAGCCCTCCCTCAAACTCAGCCAGATACTGAGCTGGATACAGAGGACATGTTTGGAGTGACACTTTCCCATAGAGAGAACCGGTCACGAATGTAGACTCTACTGTGTGGTTATTAATGGGTGCGGCCCATTCAGGCTATCAGCCGGACACTATCACAGAGTTTGATCACATTATTAGAGGGTGCAGCTCTCTCATACGCTCGATGCTCTACAGTGCCGTCCTTTTTGTTCATCACTCAGGCTTGTACCTGTACAAGACATCGATGGCTGCATAGAGGGGCGTCCCGCCGGCATTCAATTAGATCTGTCGTCCGTGCTACTGATTTCGTTATGGAGAACTGCCTGGTCATGCAAGGTATACATATTTAGACTGGATCCCTCTATTTTATCTCCGGTAATGGATCGACTGGATACGGACCACTGTACCACACGCGAGAAATACCCACAGAGGTATACAGGGGGAGACTCCCACTTATTTACACACTCCTGGAGATGGTATGGCTAACGGATGAGCCTCAGGTAGTACAAGAGTACAGGTTTTGGTATATTCTGCACCATATAAAACGGAGAATTGCTTTCAGTTTTGGATATCCAGACCATTGCGAACAAACTGCGCAGACAGTTTTCTCCCATATCAAGATGACAGGAGATACGGAGACCTTCATGGAGCAGACGGGCACTGCCTTGCTCGGGTAACAAGACTAGAGAAGGCCTACTACCCGGTCTGAAGGTAAACCGTATACATGGATCGCATGTTGAGACCGGAAACCCCGGTTGTCTTGATTTCCCCGGTCATTACGATCTTGGGATAAGATGGCAGTACTGCCCCATCTCCTCGGAGAACATACCTGGTGAACAGGGTTTGGAGATGGTGGGCCTTCCATCTATACTCTATATATCCCTCACGGGAGCCGTTTTGTTTTGGATTCGCACTAACCCACTTTTTCAACTACCGTCAAGGAGACCTACGAGTCTCTATGGAGGTACCTGGTGTGCCCCGACTCCTACACAGACATCAAAGTCGGGTCACATCCGACCGCTGGAGTACGGCTCAGGATGGTAGCAGACTCAGACAGGGCTGCCGACATTCTCTAACAGGACATCACATGTTTTGGAAGGCTGAAGCTGGACCCTTCTTTTTTCACTATATCTGCTCTCTGCTCTGGAGTCGCCAGTCATGAGCGAAGGGACTTTACGCCTTGCCTGCACATTGGAGAACGCTATGTGTTCGCAGGACTCCAAGCGAAGAAGGGAGGTACCCCTCTATAGGGAGACTTTGACTTCAATTATCAAACTCACATTCCTGGGTCCCTTGTCCCTGGGTCTACTCTGGGAGTTACGTGCCTGGACAGTCAGGGGTACAGGGACCTAAGGGTCTCGCTATATTATACCCCATCTTGTAGGTGGCGTGTATACCAGGAACCCCTTACACAATTGTTGACAGGTCGGGCGTGGAACAGGATCGTACTATGGGTAATTGGATTATTTGACTCTCTCACTACAGCACGTGAGGACTCTTCGTGGTTTCCAGGTACTGATGTACCGAACTGTCCGCCGGCGAACAGTTCCCGGCGAACTTAGCGTGTTCGCGTTCGCCGCGGCGGGCGGACACATGCGCAGTTCGATCCGCCCCCTATTCGTCATCATTGGGCAAACTTTGACCCTGTGCCTCTCGGTCAGCAGACACATTCCAGCCAATCAGCAGCACTCCCTCCCTTCCACACTCTCCAACCTCCCTCCCAGCATCCATTTTCGATTCATTCTGAAGCTGCATGCTTAGTGAGAGGAGGGAAAGTTTAGCTGCTGCTGATTAGATAGGGAAATTGATAGCTAGGCTAGGGTATTCAGTGTCCACTACAATCCTGAAGGACTCATCTGATCTCTGCTGTAAGGACAGCACCCCAAAAAGCCCTTTTTAGGGCTAGAACATCAGGCTGCTTTTTTTTTTCCTGTGTAATGTAATTGCAGGTGCCTGCCTGCCAGCTTCTGTGTGAGGTTCACATTGGATACTGTGCCCACTTGCCCAGTGCCACCACTCATATCTGTTTTTACAATAGGTTAAGCTTTAGATTTAAAAGAAATATATTTTTTTTCACTGTAATAGAAGAGCAGTTGCCTGCCTGCCAGCTTCTGTGTCAGGTTGGATGCCTTACATATTTGCACAGTCAGTGCCACCACTCATATCTGTATTTACAATAGGTTAAGCTTTAGATTTAAAATAATTTTTTTTTCACTGTAATAGAAGAGCAGTTGCATGCCTGCCAGCTTCTGTGTCAGGCTGGATGCCTTGCCCATTTGCACAGTCAGTGCCACCACTCATATCTGTTTTTACAATAGCTTAAGCTTTAGATTTAAAATAAATATATATTTTTTTCACTGTAATAGAAGAGCAGTTGCCTGCCTGCCAGCTTCTGTGTGAGGTTCACATTGGATACTGTGCCCACTTGCCCAGTGCCACCACTCATATCTGTTTTTACAATAGGTTAAGCTTTAGATTTAAAAGAAATACGTTTTTTTTCACTGTAATAGAAGAGCAGTTGCCTGCCTGCCAGCTTCTGTGTGAGTTTCACAGTGGATACGGTGCCCTCTTGCCCAGTGCCACCACTCGTATCTGTTTTTACAATAGCTTAAGCTTTAGATTTAAAATAAATAATTTTTTTTCACTGTAATAGAAGAGCAGTTAGTTGTCTGCAAGCGTCTGGGTGTCAGGCCTACTTCAGCGTGTGCTCTGCAGACCTGTGCCAGCGTGCTTTGACAGTTGCCAATCATATCTGGTGTCTCTTTAGCGTGCTTTTACAAAGAACAAAGGTTTCCAGTGTAAGCTAATAGCAGCCAGTCAGTGACCTTCAAGCGGCTCTGTCAGGCCTTCCTTCAGCGTGTGCCCTGCACAACACTGCCAGCGTGCTTTGACAGTTGCAAATCATATCTGGTGTCTCTATAGCGTGCTTTTACAAAGAAAAAAGGTTTCCAGTGTAAGCTATAAGCAGCCAGTCAGTGTCCTTCAAGCGGCTCTGTCAGGCCTTCCTTCAGCGTGTGCCCTGCACAACCCTGCCAGCGTGCTTTGACAGTTGCCACTCATATCTGGTGTCTCTATAGCGTGCTTTTAAAACCAAAATTTTGTTTCCACTGTAATAGAAGAGCAGTTGCCTGCCTGCCAGCTTCTGTTTGAGGTTCACAGTGGATATTGTGCCCTCTTGCCTAGTGCCACCACTCATATCTGTTTTTACAATAGCTTAAGCTTTAGATTTAAAATAAATAATTTTTTTTCACTGTAATAGAAGAGCAGTTAGTTGTCTGCAAGCGTCTGGGTGTCAGGCCTACTTCAGCGTGTGCTCTGCAGACCTATGCCAGCGTGCTTTGACAGTTGCCAATCATATCTGGTGTCTCTTTAGCGTGCTTTTACAAAGAAAAAAGGTTTCCAGTGTAAGCTAATAGCAGCCAGTCAGTGTCCTTCAAGCGGCTCTGTCAGTCCTTCCTTCAGCGTGTGCTCTCCAGAACTGTTCCAGTGCACATTGCCAATCATATCTGGTGTCTCTATAGCGTGCTTTTAAAACCAAAATTTGTTTTTCACTGTTATAGATTGAATAGCAGTTACTTGTCTTCAAGCGGGTGTGTCAGGCCTACAGTGTGTGCTCTGCAGAACTGTTCAAGTGCACATTGCCAATCATATCTGGTATCTCTATAGCGTGCTTTTACAAAGAAAAAAGGTTTCTAGTGTAAGCTAATAGCAGCCAGTCAGTGTCCTTCAAGCGGCTCTGTCAGGCCTTCCTTCAGCGTGTGCCCTGCACAACACTGCCAGCGTGCTTTGACAGTTGCCAATCATATCTGGTGTTTCTTTAGCGTGCTTTTACAAAGAAAAAAGGTTTCTAGTGTAAGCTAATAGCAGCCAGTCAGTGTCCTTCAAGCGGCTCTGTCAGTCCTTCCTTCAGCGTGTGCTCTCCAGAACTGTTCCAGTGCACATTGCCAATCATATCTGGTGTCTCTATAGCGTGCTTTTAAAACCAAAATTAGTTTTTCACTGTTATAGATTGAATAGCAGTTACTTGTCTTCAAGCGGGTGTGTCAGGCCTACAGTGTGTGCTCTGCAGAACTGTTCAAGTGCACATTGCCAATCATATCTGGTGTCTCTATAGCGTGCTTTTACAAAGAAAAAAGGTTTCTAGTGTAAGCTAATAGCAGCCAGTCAGTGTCCTTCAAGCGGCTCTGTCAGGCCTTCCTTCAGCGTGTGCCCTGCACAACCCTGCCAGCGTACTTTGACAGTTGCCAATCATATCTGGTGTCACTATAGCGTGCTTTTACAAAGAAAAAAGGTTTCCAGTGTAAGCTAATAGCAGCCAGTCAGTGTCCTTCAAGCGGCTCTGTCAGTCCTTCCTTCAGCGTGTGCTCTCCAGAACTGTTCCAGTGCACATTGCCAATCATATCTGGTGTCTCTATAGCGTGCTTTTAAAACCAAAATTTATTTTTCACTGTTATAGATTGAACAGCAGTTACTTGTCTTCAAGCGGGTGTGTCAGGCCTACAGTGTGTGCTCTGCAGAACTGTTCAAGTGCACATTGCCAATCATATCTGGTGTCTCTATAGCGTGCTTTTACAAAGAAAAAAGGTTTCTAGTGTAAGCTAATAGCAGCCAGTCAGTGTCCTTCAAGCGGCTCTGTCAGGCCTTCCTTCAGCGAGTGCCCTGCACAACCCTGCAAGCGTACTTTTACAGTTGCCAATCATATCTGGTGTCTCTATAGCGTGCTTTTACAAAGAAAAAAGGTTTCCAGTGTAAGCTATAAGCAGCCAGTCAGTGTCCTTCAAGCGGCTCTGTCAGGCCTTCCTTCAGCGTGTGCCCTGCACAACACTGCCAGCGTGCTTTGACAGTTGCAAATCATATCTGGTGTCTCTATAGCGTGCTTTTACAAAGAAAAAAGGTTTCCAGTGTAAGCTAATAGCAGCCAGTCAGTGTCCTTCAAGCGGCTCTGTCAGGCCTTCCTTCAGCGTGTGCCCTGCACAACCCTGCCAGCGTGCTTTGACAGTTGCCACTCATATCTGGTGTCTCTATAGCGTGCTTTTAAAACCAAAATTTTGTTTCCACTGTAATAGAAGAGTAGTTGCCTGCCTGCCAGCTTCTGTTTGAGGTTCACAGTGGATATTGTGCCCTCTTGCCTAGTGCCACCACTCATATCTGTTTTTACAATAGCTTAAGCTTTAGATTTAAAATAAATAATTTTTTTTTCACTGTAATAGAAGAGCAGTTAGTTGTCTGCAAGCGTCTGGGTGTCAGGCCTACTTCAGCGTGTGCTCTGCAGACCTATGCCAGCGTGCTTTGACAGTTGCCAATCATATCTGGTGTCTCTTTAGCGTGCTTTTAAAAAGAAAAAAGGTTTCCAGTGTAAGCTAATAGCAGCCAGTCAGTGTCCTTCAAGCGGCTCTGTCAGTCCTTCCTTCAGCGTGTGCTCTCCAGAACTGCTCCAGTGCACATTGCCAATCATATCTGGTGTCTCTATAGCGTGCTTTTAAAACCAAAATTTGTTTTTCACTGTTATAGATTGAATAGCAGTTACTTGTCTTCAAGCGGGTGTGTCAGGCCTACAGTGTGTGCTCTGCAGAACTGTTCAAGTGCACATTGCCAATCATATCTGGTGCACATATAGCGTGCTTTTACAAAGAAAAAAGGTTTCTAGTGTAAGCTAATAGCAGCCAGTCAGTGTCCTTCAAGCGGCTCTGTCAGGCCTTCCTTCAGCGTGTGCCCTGCACAACCCTGCCAGCGTACTTTGACAGTTGCCAATCATATCTGGTGTCTCTATAGCGTACTTTTACAAAGAAAAAAGGTTTCCAGTGTAAGCTAATAGCAGCCAGCAGTCCTTCAAGCGGCTCTGTCAGGCCTTCCTTCAGCGTGTGCCCTGCACAACACTGCCAGCGTGCTTTGACAGTTGCCTATCATATCTGGTGTCTCTTTAGCATGCTTTTACAAAGAAAAAAGGTTTCTAGTGTAAGCTAATAGCAGCCAGTCAGTGTCCTTCAAGCGGCTCTGTCAGGCCTTCCTTCAGCGTGTGCTCTCCAGAACTGTTCCAGTGCACATTGCCAATCATATCTGGTGTCTCTATAGCGTGCTTTTAAAACCAAAATTTGTTTTTCACTGTTATAGATTGAATAGCAGTTACTTGTCTTCAAGCTGGTGTGTCAGGCCTACAGTGTGTGCTCTGCAGAACTGTTCAAGTGCACATTGCCAATCATATCTGGTGTCTCTATAGCGTGCTTTTACAAAGAAAAAAAGGTTTCTAGTGTAAGCTAATAGCAGCCAGTCAGTGTCCTTCAAGCGGCTCTGTCAGGCCTTCCTTCAGCGTGTGCCCTGCACAACCCTGCCAGCGTACTTTGACAGTTGCCAATCATATCTGGTGTCTCTATAGCGTGCTTTTACAAAGAAAAAAGGTTTCCAGTGTAAGCTAATAGCAGACAGTCAGTGACCTTCAAGCGGCTCTGTCAGGCCTTCCTTCAGCGTGTGCCCTGCACAACACTGCCAGCGTGCTTTGACAGTTGCAAATCATATCTGGTGTCTCTATAGCGTGCTTTTACAAAGAAAAAAGGTTTCCAGTGTAAGCTAATAGCAGCCAGTCAGTGTCCTTCAAGCGGCTCTGTCAGGCCTTCCTTCAGCGTGTGCCCTGCACAACCCTGCCAGCGTGCTTTGACAGTTGCCACTCATATCTGGTGTCTCTATAGCGTGCTTTTAAAACCAAAATTTTGTTTCCACTGTAATAGAAGAGCAGTTGCCTGCCTGCCAGCTTCTGTTTGAGGTTCACAGTGGATATTGTGCCCTCTTGCCTAGTGCCACCACTCATATCTGTTTTTACAATAGCTTAAGCTTTAGATTTAAAATAAATAATTTTTTTTCACTGTAATAGAAGAGCAGTTAGTTGTCTGCAAGCGTCTGGGTGTCAGGCCTACTTCAGAGTGTTCTCTGCAGACCTATGTCAGCGTGCTTTGACAGTTGCCAATCATATCTGGTGTCTCTTTAGCGTGCTTTAACAAAGAAAAAAGGTTTCCAGTGTAAGCTAATAGCAGCCAGTCAGTGTCCTTCAAGCGGCTCTGTCAGTCCTTCCTTCAGCGTGTGCTCTCCAGAACTGTTCCAGTGCACATTGCCAATCATATCTGGTGTCTCTATAGCGTGCTTTTAAAACCAAAATTTGTTTTTCACTGTTATAGATTGAATAGCAGTTACTTGTCTTCAAGCGGGTGTGTCAGGCCTACAGTGTGTGCTCTGCAGAACTGTTCAAGTGCACATTGCCAATCATATCTGGTGTCTCTATAGCGTGCTTTTACAAAGAAAAAAGGTTTCTAGTGTAAGCTAATAGCAGCCAGTCAGTGTCCTTCAAGCGGCTCTGTCAGGCCTTCCTTCAGCGTGTGCCCTGCACAACCCTGCCAGCGTACTTTGACAGTTGCCAATCATATCTGGTGTCTCTATAGCGTGTTTTACAAAGAAAAAAGGTTTCCAGTGTAAGCTAATAGCAGCCATCAGTCCTTCAAGCGGCTCTGTCAGGCCTTCCTTCAGCGTGTGCCCTGCACAACACTGCCAGCGTGCTTTGACAGTTGCCTATCATATCTGGTGTCTCTTTAGCGTGCTTTTACAAAGAAAAAAGGTTTCTAGTGTAAGCTAATAGCAGCCAGTCAGTGTCCTTCAAGCGGCTCTGTCAGGCCTTCCTTCAGCGTGTGCTCTCCAGAACTGTTCCAGTGCACATTGCCAATCATATCTGGTGTCTCTATAGCGTGCTTTTAAAACCAAAATTTGTTTTTCACTGTTATAGATTGAATAGCAGTTACTTGTCTTCAAGCGGGCGTGTCAGGCCTACAGTGTTTGCTCTGCAGAACTGTTACAGAACTGTTCGCATTGCCAATCATATCTGGTCTCACAGTAGCTTGCACGCATAGTACCACTAATCCCCAAAAAAATGACAGGCAGAGGCAGGCCACCCCGCAGGGTCCGTTGTGGTCGTGGTGCTGTGATTCCCTTTTGCCCTAGAATAATGCCCAGTTTTCAGAAGCCACGTACCCTGAACTTGAAAAGTTCTGAGGACATAGTTGACTGGCTAACACAGGACACCCAAACTTGTATAGCCTCCGCTCGGAACCTTGACGCACCATCCTCCTCCAGCTTAGCTTCAGGCACCTCTCAAGATACCACTCACCCGCCTGCCGCCACCACCAAAACTAGCACCACAGCCGCTTTACTTGGTATGTCAGAGGAGTTATTCACACACCCGTTTGAAGAAATGAGTGATGCGCAACCATTATTGCTAGAGGATGTAGATAATAGGGATATGTCTCAGGCAGGCAGCATTAAACACATGGAGGTACGGTGTTATGATGATGATGTTGTACCCGCTGCTGCTTCCTTTTCTGAGTTGTCAGATACAAGCGAAGCGGTTGATGATGACGATGCGTCCATGGATGTCAAGTGGGCGCCCGTTCAGCAAAAAGAAGAACAGGGCGAAAGTTCAGATGGGGAGACAGAGAGGAGGAGGAGACGAGTTGGAAGCAGGGGGGGGTCGTCGCAAGGAGCTAGTGGCACAGTCAGACAGCATGCATCGGCACCCGGGGTCAGCCCGACAGCACGCCAATCAACGCATGCTGTGTCCACCACCAGAATGCCGTCATTGCAGAGCTCAGCAGTGTGGCATTTTTTTTGTGTGTCTGCCTCTGACAACAGCGATGCCATTTGCAACCTGTGCCAAAGGAAACTGAGTCGTGGGAGGTCCAACACCCACCTAGGTACAACTGCTTTGCGTAGGCACATCACAAACGCCTATGGGATCAACACATGAGTACAAGCAGCACGCCTACTCTAAGCCGCCATCCTCCTCCTGGTCCAGCATCTTCAGCCACGTCAACCACTGCTGTCCTCCTTGCCCCCTCCGTCTCCCGCCTTGAGAAGTTCCCCCTCATCTGCCCACAGTCATGTGTCTGTCAAGGACATGTTTGAGCGTAAGAAGCCAATGTCACAAAATCACCCCCTTGCCCAGCGTCTGACAGCTGGCTTGTCCGAACTATTAGCCCGCCAGCTTTAACATACAATCTGGTTGAGTCTGAGGCGTTCAAAAAATTTGTATCTATTGGGACACCGCAGTGAAGGTACCCGGACGGAATTTCTTTTCACAAAAGGCAATCCCCAACTTGTACTCGATTGTGCAAAAGGAAGTCATGGCATGTCTGGCACACAGTGTTGGGGCAAGGGTCCATCTGACCACTGATACCTGGTCTGCAACGCATGATCAGGGCATGTATATCACCTAAACTGCGCATTGGGTAAACCTGCTGACGGCTGACAAGCAAGGAATGCGTGGCATTGCAGAGGAGTTGGTGACACCGCCACGAATTGCAGGCAGTCCTGCTGCCACCTCCTCTACTCCTCCTACTCCATTTTCTTCCATAACCTCCTCGGCTGAGTCCTCTTGTGCTGCTGCGTCTTGCTCCACATCAACGGCACCCCCCCAGCTCCCCAGGTACTATTCCACATCCCGGATACGGCAGTGTCACGCCGTCTTGGGTTTGACTTGCTTGAAAGCAGAGAGTCACACCGGACAAGCACTCCTGTCCGCCCTGAACGCACAGGTGGAAAAGTGGCTGACTCCGCAGCAACTGGATATCGGCAAAGTGGTGTGTGACAACGGAAAAAATTTGATAGCGGCATTGAAGTTGGGCAAGTTGACACATGTGCCGTGCATGGCACATGTGTGTAATCTGATCGTACAATGCTTTGTGCATAAGTACACAGGCTTACAGGACGTCCTGAAGCAGGCCAGGAAGGTGTGTGGCCATTTCAGGCGTTCCTACGCGGCAATGGCTCACTTTGCCGATATCCAGCGGCGAAACAACATGCCAGTGAGGCGCTTGATTTGCGACAGCCCTACACGTTGGAATTCAACACTCCTAATGTTCGACCGCCTGCTCCAACAAGAAAAAGCTGTTAATGAATATTTGTATGACCGGGGTGCTAGGACAGCCTCTGGGGAGCTGGGAATTTTTTTGCCACGTTACTGGACGCCTGTAGGCTCATGCGTCCTTTTGAGGAGGTGACAAACCTAGTCAGTCGCAACGAAGGCACCATCAGCGACATCATACCATTTGTTTTCTTCCTGGAGCGTGCCCTGCGAAGAGTGCTGGATCAGGCTGTAGATGAGCGTGAAGAGGAAGAGGAAGAGTTGTGGTCACCATCACCACCAGAAACAGCCTTATCAGCATCGCTTGCTGGACCTGCGGCAACGCTGGAAGAGGATTGTGAGGAAGAGGAGTCAGAGGAGGATTGTAGCTTTGAGGAGGAGGAGGAGGAGCAAGACCAAACACAACAGGCATCCCAGGGTGCTCGTTGTCACCTATCTGGTACCCGTGGTGTTGTACGTGGCTGGGGGGAAGAACATACCTTCAATGACATCAGTGAGGAGGAGGAACGGGAAATGAGTAGCTCGGCATCCAACCTTGTGCAAATGGGGTCTTTCATGCTGTCCTGCCTGTTGAGGGACCCTCATATAAAAAGGCTGAAAGAGAACGACCTGTACTGGGTGTCCACGCTACTAGACCCCCGGTATAAGCAGAAAGTGGCGGAAATGTTACCGAATTACAACAAGTCGGAAAGGATGCAGCATTTGCAAAATAAATTAAAAAGTATGCTTTACACAGCGTATAAGGGTGATGTCACAGCACAACGGGAATCTAACAGGGGGAGAGGTGGAAGTCATCCTCCTCCTCCCACGACCACGCCGGCAAGGACAGGACGCTTTAAAGACGTGTTGTTGATGGAGGACATGCGGACCTTTTTAAGTCCTACGCATCGCCACAGCCCTTCGGGATCCACCCTCAGAGAGCGACTCGACCGACAGGTAGCAGACTACCTCGCCTTAACTGGAAATAAACTGTACAAAAAAGATGGTTTGCATCTTTCTCAAAAGGGAACAAATGTTCTCAGTGAGCAGTTCAGAGGTTTTGCTAGGATGTATTTAAACTAGGAGGGGGGGGCAAAAGGGTGATAAAACATCAATCCAATTGTCCCCCAAAACAAGGACAGAAGGTGCCTGTAGCAAGTGTGTTAAAAAATGATAAGCTTAGAGTCATGTCTACAAATGCTCGCAGTTTAGGGAATAAGATGAACTTGTGGCAATAATGGCAACTGATAGTGTAGATTTAGTCGCTGTTACTGAGACATGGTATAATGAGAAAAATGACTGGGACATAGCAATACCAGGGTACTCTTTATATAGAAAAGACAGGGAAGGCAAGAAAGGGGGAGGGGTGGCCCTGTATGTAAAGAATAGCATAAAATCTAGCCTAATAAAGGTTAGTGAGGCGAACATAGAGTCAGTTTGGGTTACGTTAGAATTTGGTAATAACACAGTAACTCGTGTAGGTGTGATTTATAGGCCCCCAGGACAAATTGAAGAGTTAGATAATCTACTAGTTGAAGAAATAGCTAAAATGACAATGAAGGGGGAAGTTATCATCATGGGTGACTTTAATCTTCCTGATATAAATTGGAAAACAAAAATAGCTACTTGTGCCAGGAGCACACATATTCTAAACTCCCTACTGGGATTGTCTCTAAAACAAGTCGTTGAGGAGCCAACTCGTAAAGAGGCCATACTAGATTTAGTGTTAACAAATGGAGATTTGGTATCAGATATTACTGTAGGTGAAAGTTTAGGATCCAGTGATCATCAGTCAGTGTGGTTTAATATAAGAACAGTGACTGAGTCACACCACACAAAAACAAAAGTTTTAGACTTTAGAAAAACAGACTTTTCCAAAATTAGAATATGTGTAAAGGAGTCATTATCAGACTGGAGCAATTTAAATGGAGTCCAAAAGAAATGGGATTATTTAAAAGTTGCACTACTGAAGGCAACAGAAAATTGCATTAGGCTTGTCAGTAAAAGCAAAAAATTCAAGAAACCACTGTGGTACTCCACAGATGTAGCCAAAATAGTAAAAAACAAAAAGTTAGCATTTAGTAATTATAAAAAAAACCAGAGTGAGGAAGACAGAATGACCTATAAGATTAGGCAGAAAGAGGCTAAGCAAGTTATAAGAGCTTCCAAATCACACACAGAAGAGAAAATAGCACAGTCAGTAAAAAAGGGGGACAAAACCTTTTTTAGATACATAAATGAGAAAAGAAAAGTAAAACAAGGATTAGTTAGATTAAAAACAAAAGAAGGAAGGTATGTAGATGAGGATAAAGGTCTAGCTGACTGCCTCAATGAATATTTTTGTTCGGTATTTACAGATGAAAATGAAGGAAAGGGACCTCAGTTAAGAAAAAGG
Organism: Pelobates fuscus; assembly: GCF_036172605.1. Taxonomy (NCBI): domain Eukaryota; kingdom Metazoa; phylum Chordata; class Amphibia; order Anura; family Pelobatidae; genus Pelobates; species Pelobates fuscus. The sequence continues at coordinate 139,858,190 of NC_086319.1, forward strand.
ATAAATGAGTCATTTATTACACGTGAGTTTACAGAGGAAGAGGTTCTATTTCAACTGTCAAAAGTAAAGACAAATAAGTCAATGGGACCTGATGGAATACACCCAAAGCTATTAAAAGAGCTTAGTGGTGTACTAGCAAAACCATTAACAGATTTATTTAACCAATCATTGATAACAGGAGTAGTCCCAGAAGATTGGAAGTTAGCGAATGTTGTGCCCATTCACAAGAAAGGTAATAGGGAGGAGTCGGGCAACTATAGGCCAGTAAGCCTAACTTCAGTAGTGGGGAAAGTGATGGAAACCATGTTAAAGGATAGGATTGTTGAACATCTAAAAACACACGGATTTCAAGATCAGAGACAACATGGGTTTACTTCAGGGAGATCATGCCAAACTAATCTTATTGATTTTTTTGATTGGGTAACTAAAATTATAGATCAGGGTGGTGCAGTAGACATTGCTTACCTCGATTTCAGTAAGGCTTTTGACACTGTTGCACATAGAAGGCTTATCAACAAACTACAATCTTTGAGTTTGGATTCCAATATTGTTGAATGGGTAAGGCAGTGGCTGAGTGACAGGCAACAGAGGGTTGTAGTCAATGGAGTATATTCGAAGCTTGGGCTTGTCACCAGTGGGGTACCTCAGGGATCTGTACTTGGACCCATTCTCTTTAATATTTTTATTAGTGATATTGCAGAAGGTCTTGATGGTAAGGTGTGTCTTTTTGCGGATGATACTAAGATATGTAACAGGGTTGATGTTCCAGGAGGGATAAGCCAAATGGAAAATGATTTAGGTAGACTAGAAAAATGGTCAGAGTTGTGGCAACTGACATTTAATGTGGATAAGTGCAAGATAATGCATCTTGGACGTAAAAACCCAAGGGCAGAGTACAGAATATTTGATAGAGTCCTAACCTCAACATCTGAGGAACGGGATTTAGGGGTGATTATTTCTGATGACTTAAAGGTAGGCAGACAATGTAATAGAGCAGCAGGAAATGCTAGCAGAATGCTTGGTTGTATAGGGAGAGGTATTAGCAGTAGAAAGAGGGAAGTGCTCATGCCATTGTACAGAACACTGGTGAGACCTCACTTGGAGTACTGTACACAGTACTGGAGACCCTATATTCAGAAGGATATTGATACCTTAGAGAGAGTTCAAAGAAGGGCTACTAAACTGGTTCATGGATTGCAGGATAAAACTTACCAGGAAAGGTTAAAGGATCTTAACATGTATAGCATGGAGGAAAGACGAGACAGGGGGGATATGATAGAAACATTTAAATACATAAAGGGAATCAACACAGTAAAGGAGGAGACTATATTTAAAAGAAGAAAAACTACCACAACAAGAGGACATAGTCTTAAATTAGAGGGACAAAGGTTTAAAAATAATATCAGGAAGTATTACTTTACTGAGAGGGTAGTGGATGCATGGAATAGCCTTCCAGCTGAAGTGGTAGAGGTTAACACAGTAAAGGAGTTTAAGCATGCGTGGGATAGGCATAAGGCTATCCTAACTATAAGATAAGGCCAGGGACTAATGAAAGTATTTAGAAAACTGGGCAGACTAGATGGGCCGAATGGTTCTTATCTGCCGTCACATTCTATGTTTCTATGTTTCTATATCGACACTCTGAGGAGCGATGAACCCCTTGACTACTGGGTGTGCAGGCTTGACCTGTGGCCTGAGCTATCCCATTTTGCGATAGAACTTCTGGCCTGCCCCGCTTCAAGTGTCCTGTCAGAAAGGACCTTCGGTGCAGCAGGAGGTATTGTCACTGAGAAGAGAAGTCGCCTAGGTCAAAAAAGTCTAGATTACCTCACTTTTATTAAGATGAATGAGGGATGGATCCCGAAGGGACTGACACTGGGCGATACATTCGATTAAAAAAGGCCTGATGAGATGAGCTGCCTTGGGCTAGAAATGGTCCACACGCTGCTGTATTTTAGCTCTTAATGACGTTTGACTTGCGTTACTTATCCGCCACCAACTAGGGTTCAAGCCGCCATGTTTTAGGGCACTTTCTGCCTGTGAAACAAACATCAATTTTTCTGGCCGCTGCTACAGCAGCGGCTGCAACAATACCAAATTTTTCAGGCATGTGTACATGCCTAATTTTTAGGCTCACTGGTGCAGCACTGTGGCTTCAAAAACCAAACCCAAAAAAAATCTTCCAAGATGGCACCAATATACCAGTGGTCTAAGCATCTTCCCACCTTGGCCTAAAAAGGGGAGGTGATTCAACAATTAAAAATCGCTGCCATTTACACGTCCACTGATAGGAGACGCGGAAGGTATTAAACTGATATGAACAATACTAAACTCACCACTCCTATCTGGTGGCACATTAGCTTGCCCGCGCAGTGCCCCAAATTTCAAGTAAGAGGACCGACCAAGCATCTTCTTCCATCTCCCTGTTACATAAATCAATGCCATATCCATAGAAATTGTAGAGAATATCCAGGATAGTTTTACAGGGCCAAATCATGTTGCCTGTTGAAAGAGGTGACCTTGCTCGGGTCCCAGGTGTGCGGTTCCTAAAATGGCTGCCATATACACGTCCACTGATAGGAGACGCGGAAGGTATTAAACTGATATGAACAATACTAAACTCACCACTCCTATCTGGTGGCACATTAGCTTGCCCGCTCAGTGCCCCAAATTTCAAGTAAGAGGACCGACCAAGCATCTTCTTCCATCTCCCTGTTACATAAATCAATGCCATATCCATAGAAATTGTAGAGAATATCCAGGATAGTTTTACAGGGCCAAATCATGTCGCCTGTTGAAAGAGGTGACCTTGCTCGGGTCCCAGGTGTGCGGTTCCTAAAATGGCTGCCATATACACGTCCACTGATAGGAGACGCGGAAGGTATTAAACTGATATGAACATTTACTAAACTCACCACTCCGAGTGCTGTTATTTATTTAATTTTTTTGTGGTGAGGCTTTACAGGACAGAGTGCTTCTCCACGGGACATGTTAACTCATGGGCAGCTGGCTCATCAAGGAACCAGAGCAGCTTGAACGAGGTGACCTTGCTCGGGTCCCAGGTGTGCGGTTCCTAAAATGGCTGCCATATACACGTCCACTGATAGGAGACGCGGAAGGTATTAAACTGATATCAACAATACTCCACTCCTATCAGTAGGTCCGTCCCATTGTGATTTATGCCCCCCACCCACTGCGCAGGTATGGGGGCTGGGGGGGAGGAAAGTAGGCCCCCCCATTGTGATTTATGGCCTCCACCCACCGCGCAGGGGTGGGGGCCGAGGGAGGGAGGTCAGTAGGTCCCCCCATTGTGATTTATGGCCCCCACCCACCGCGCAGGGGTTGGGGAGGACAGTAGCTCCCCCCAGTGTGTATCATGGGCTTTGAGGACAGGTGTCAATCCATACCTGCCAAGTGACCCTATTTAGGGGGAACAGTCCCTATTCTGCTCTGTGTCAGTGTGTATCATGGTCTCTGTGGACGGGGAACAGTCTCTATTCTGCTCTGTGTCAGTGTGTATCATGGTCTCTGTGGGCGGGGAACAGTCTCTATTCTGCTCTGTGTCAGTGTGTATCATGGTCTCTGTGGACAGGGAACAGTCTCTATTCTGCTCTGTGTCAGTGTGTATCAGGGGCTTTGAGGACAGGTGTCAATCCATACCTGCCAAGTAACCCTATGTAGGGGGAACAGTCTCTATTCTGCTCTGTGTCAGTGTGTATCATGGTCTCTGTGGACGGGTAACAGTCTCTATTCTGCTCTGTGTCAGTGTGTATCATGGACTCTGTGGACAGGGAACAGTCTCTATTCTGCTCTGTGTCAGTGTGTATCATGGGCTTTGAGGACAGGTGTCAATCCATACCTGCCAAGTGACCCTATGTAGGGGGAACAGTCCCTATCCTGCTCTGTGTCAGTGTGTATCATGGTCTCTGTGGACGGGGAACAGTCTCTATTCTGCTCTGTGTCAGTGTGTATCATGGTCTCTGTGGACGGGGAACAGTCTCTATTCTGCTCTGTGTCAGTGTGTATCATGGTCTCTGTGGACAGGGAACAGTCTCTATTCTGCTCTGTGTCAGTGTGTATCAGGGGCTTTGAGGACAGGTGTCAATCCATACCTGCCAAGTGACACTATGTAGGGGGAACAGTCTCTATTCTGCTCTGTGTCAGTGTGTATCATGGTCTCTGTGGATGGGGAACAGTCTCTATTCTGCTCTGTGTCAGTGTGTATCATGGACTCTGTGGACAGGGAACAGTCTCTATTCTGCTCTGTGTCAGTGTGTATCATGGGCTTTGAGGACAGGTGTCAATCCATACCTAACAAGTGACCCTATGTAGGGGGAACAGTCCCTATTCTGCTCTGTGTCAGTGTGTATCATGGTCTCTGTGGACGGGGAACAGTCTCTATTCTGCTCTGTGTCAGTGTGTATCATGGTCTCTGTGGACGGGGAACAGTCTCCATTCTGCTCTGTGTCAGTGTGTATCATGGTCTCTGTGGACAGGGAACAGTCTCTATTCTGCTCTGTGTCAGTGTGTATCAGGGGCTTTGAGGACAGGTGTCAATCCATACCTGCCAAGTGACACTATGTAGGGGGGACAGTCCCTTTTCTGCTCTGTGTCAGTGTGTATCATGGTCTCTGTGGACGGGGAACAGTCTCTATTCTGCTCTGTGTCAGTGTGTATCATGGTCTCTGTGGACAGGGAACAGTCTCTATTCTGCTCTGTGTCAGTGTGTATCAGGGGCTTTGAGGACAGGTGTCAATCCATACCTGCCAAGTGACCATATGTAGGGGGAACAGTCTCTATTCTGCTCTGTGTCAGTGTGTATCATGGTCTCTGTGGACGGGGAACAGTCTCTATTCTGCTCTGTGTCAGTGTGTATCATGGACTCTGTGGACAGGGAACAGTCTCTATCCTGCTCTGTGTCAGTGTGTATCATGGGCTTTGAGGACAGGTGTCAATCCATACCTGCCAAGTGACCCTAGGTAGGGGGAACAGTCCCTATTCTGCTCTGTGTCAGTGTGTATCATGGTCTCTGTGGACGGGGAACAGTCTCTATTCTGCTCTGTGTCAGTGTGTATCAGGAGCTTTGAGGACAGGTGTCAATGTTAGGTTATTTCTGCCCTTTATGGATTAAAAGCAGACTCTGCATCAACTGTGTAATTTTCCATGGGAGTTTTGCCATGGATCCCCTTCCGGCATGCCACAGTCCAGGTGTTAGTCCCCTTGAAACAACTTTTCCATCACTTTTGTGGCCAGAAAGAGTCCCTGTTGGTTTTAAAATTTGCCTGCCCATTGAAGTCAATGTCGGTTCACGCGGTTCGCCGGTTCGCGAACATTTGCGGAAGTTCGCGTTCGCCGTTCGCGACAACACTATTTCGGGTTCGCGACAACACTATTTCCAGGTCCCAATCACCATTGGATCCGTACATCTTTCACTCTTAGACGATGACATATCTGGATGGAAATCTCCACTCCGGTTTACGCTTCCCATCCCTTTGAATATTTCTGGGATTCTCTATTCCCAGAATAGTCGACCACAGTTCATTCACACAAGTTCGATTCGGAACCCTGAATGGACGTCCTTTTGGAGTCTTTTCTCTACCGCAGCCGAGGATTACACAGTCCATTTGGAATATTGGAATCACTTAGGATACGACTGGTTTGACCACACTCTTGCCTGCATACTAATTTATTCTCGGATGAAACATCTCACCGGGTAGGTCAGGAGGGAACGAAAGATCCTACTCGGTTTCTATTGTGATATTGGTGGTGGACTTAGGCACATTCCTTGAGATTGAAGATCTACCTGCAAGGCCACATCGCCGGATGACCCTGGCACGATCGGAGGAGCCACCTTACAGATCAAGAGTTGAGACATAGTGGCAATTTCTTCTCGCGGCCCTAAGTCCGCGATATTTTACAACTACAGGAAAATGGCTGATAGGTCAGATTGCCAGCTCATGGACCGGCTGCTAGGAAACAGATCACAACACCACGTACAATGGATCTATCGGCGGATGGTGTTTTTTTCCGTGTTGGAGATGCTTCGTCGGCTGGCATCTTCATTGATCCGTCTTCTGTCTTTTATCGCATTTGTTAAGTCCAATATCTCCTGGAATAGGTACCAGCGACACAAACAGCGTTGGATTGGTGAATTGAGCGTTGAAACAGCAAATACGAAGCCTCCTGTCATGTTATAAAATTATAGATTATGCTAGCTTTAGTGTACTTATAATCTTAATTTTATTAATGACAGGAGGCGAGTATTTCCCACCCATTCTTATCCCTCCCTTGTTTAATGTTAATAGTTTAGATTTATCAGGTACGTATGCAACTCTGCTTGTTGTCTCTGCTACCTGTCACTTGTTTCTTATGTCTGTTTTTCATATGTAGGGTTGGGATATCTACATATTAGGTAAATTTAGTTGTTACACTGGGTGCCCACATGTTTTGTTCAGAGTACATTTCATTGGCTAACCAACCCTTTCGATTCTGTTTTTTCTCTCGTTTCAGTTTACAGTCCATCAACGCTATCTGGTTTGACAGTTCTTCTCGGATGGTGGACAGTTCTTCTCGGATGGTGTTGTATTCATTGTATCTAGGACTTTGTTTCTTCCCCATTATTTTTTTCAGCTTTTTGTTCTGTTTTGTCGCAGCTTGAAAGAGGACATGATGCATGGGGAGGGGAGCTTTATAGTACCTAACTTTTTTCTGATTGGTTGTTTTTCTGTGCTGTTGTTTAGTTCTAATAAAGAGAGACTTAAGCAAATACTTGCCTCCTGTCATTAATAAAATTAAGATTATAAGTACACTAAAGCTAGCATAATCTACAATTTACACTGCTATTAGTTTTAGAACATCTATGCAGCAGATATACCATTTATCTACCAAAAAAAAGAGAGACAAAAAATCCTTATAACCTAAAGTTACAATCTGTTACCTCTCATTGGAATTGATCCTTTTGTTGAGGAATTCAGCCTTCGTGTGTTGTTTTCAGTATTATAATTCCACCACTACAGACAGGAATTTGAAGCAGGGACCTCCAGTTGTAATCTCAGCTGTAATCTCAGCAATGCCTGCAATGCACGCTGTAAGGTTAATGAGCCCCTGTCGAGTCGAAGGCAGAGCTCTCTGTGTTTAAGAAAAGTGACCGGAAACTGAAAACTCACTGCCAGATGTAAAAAAATGTATCCTCGTGATAAGAAGAAAGAAGGAAAAAGTCACTGCTCTCAAGGTGTTCAGCATGTTCAGCGTTCAGCGTTCAGCTCCATGAGTGTCATGGAGTAACACTTCTGTGTTTGGCACTCAGCTGTGAGGAGCTGGACCCCACCCCCCTCTGACACAGCTCTGATGGTATTTAGGGAGACTGGGCCAGAGCTTGGTGATTGATTGTTTGAGCTGCCTCTGTGGGCTCCACAGGCTCAGCTACTGGGAACTACTTCCACCAGACTTACCTCTCCACAAGCTCTGACAAGCCCTTCCAGCCTTTGAGCAAATGCAAGGATTGCTGCATGCCATAAAGGATTACTGGAGAACGGATACTTTGCTACTTTACAAGTGGACCATATGTCTAGACTATTGGAGGACTACCCATATTAACCTTAAGTATATCTTACAGTTATTTGTCTGCAAAATCATTTATTAATGAACTAATGCTTGCTTACTCAAATCTTCAGTGCTTCAAGTTACTAATCTCATGAAGGACAACTCCCGTCGTGCTTATTCACTATGAACTGTTTCTTGCTTTGCAATTACATTCAGTGCTTCAAGTTACTAATCTCATGAAGGACAACTCCCATCATGCTCATTCACTATGAACTGTTCTTGCTTTGCAAATATACTTTGCTAATTGATTATTGTTCCTATTGAAGATTATTCTCATTAACTAATGTTACTTAATGCATCACTAAAGAAATACTTAATAATGAACTTTGTGTTGTTGATTACTTGCACTTCTTCTTAATGGATTATTGCCTAAATGCAATTCATTTAAGTTAACACTTATTAAAACTTCGGTTGAATAAAGTTACCAGTGATTCTCTCTTTTCTTAAAGCTACAGTATTGATACTTAAGGATCCTCCATTTCTTCACTATTGTAATTAGGGAGTTTACAAGCTGCAGTTGAGTTCCAACCCAAATCGCCACTAGTAGCGTAACAGAATCACCAAGCCTAAAAAATGGAACCAGCAGAAGTGAATTCACAAATTACCTCATTAACCCATAGAGTTGAAATACTCACACGAGGCATGCAGGATTTGCAAATTGCTAATGAAAGACTTCTTTCTTATATTAGAGAAATGCAAAATAAAGTTACACATTCTTCAAGTGCCCTGCTGTCTGCAATCCTGAAAAATGTTATGGAGATCGCTCTAAATATAGAGAATTTTTGAATTCATGCAAATTGTTGTTTACTCTTAAACCTAGGGCGTACCCCACAGACAGGATTAAAGTCTGTTCCATGATTTCCTATTTAAGGGGTGAACCCATGTCCTGGGCACATACATTTCTGGAAAATGAAGATCCTATTTTGGATTCTTTGGATAATTTTGTTGAAGCAATGTCACTACTATATGAGGACCCTAATAAACAAAATACTGCTGAAATTACTATTAGATTATTACAACAAAGAAATCGTCCTGTGGAGGATTATATAGCTGAATTTAAAAGATGGACTTCAGAAACCCAATGGAATGATATAGCTCTACGTAATCAGTTCCATTTAGGATTGTCTGAAACAATTAAAGATGAATTATCCAGAACCATTCTTCCCCCAACGCTTGATACATTAATTCAACTCTCTATCAGTATAGATAGAAGAATCAGAGAATGAAAAGGCTATTACTCTTTTCATTTTCAGTGTATTGTTTTATTTGTTTGCATGTGTTACCATTTGACTACCTGCTGGTACTTAGATTAATTGTGTCTACTTAAGCTACATTTCCAGGTGTTTACATACCGTTATAGTTATTTAAAGAACAGGGAAGCCTCATCTAAACACTGCGAACACTCTAGACACTTTCCCGTTATCACATTTCCCACAAGAAAGGTACATACCCTACCAATCTACTTCCATTCCCTTGTAAGATTCATTAAGCCTCACCATCCAAACAAATAGGACCAGACAACAAATGATGGCTTCAATAGTTATTTTAACTCAAAACGCCAAAGGCCTCAACACTCCTGAAAAAAGATCCTTAGCAATGTCTGACTTCCATAGACAGAAAGCGGACATCGTTTTCATACAGGAAACACACTTGCGTAAAGGATCAACCACAAAAATACGCAACAAAGACTATCCTCAGGGATTTTATGGTCATTATTCAGAATCTAAATCACGAGGAGTAGCGATACTGATAAGTAAACACACCCCGTTCACCTTCCAGGAGCAATTAACAGATGATTCGGGTAGATTCCTGTTTGTTAAGGGGGTTCTAGGTACGGTCACATTTACATTAGTCAACCTCTATGTACCCAACAAAAAACAGAACCAATTTTTAAAAAAAATCCTTCACAAGTTATCTGACTTCCAAGAGGGTATCCTACTAGTGGGAGGGGACATAAACGTCTCACTAGATGGGAAATTAGACTCCACAGCCGGATTACAACCTTACATGACACAAATTAGGAAACAGATAAACTCTACGTTACACGAGGCACAGTTATTTGACTGCTGGAGGATGTTACACCCTTCACAAAAGGACTATTCCTTTTACTCTCCTCCCACTTGCACATACACTCGTATTGACTCTCTATTTCTCCAACACAGATACCTGTCTTTAGCTACAGCAGCTACCTATGGCCCAATCACTTGGTCAGATCATGCACCGCTGACACTGACACTAAAAATCCCACATTTACCACAACCTTCATCCCAATGGAAACTAAATGACCTATTACTAAACGATACAGATAACATAACATGTATAAAAAATGCAGCCAGCGCTTACTTTGATGAGAACACACGACCTGACACAGCCCCACCTATCACGTGGGAAGCTCATAAAGCTGTAATGAGAGGAGAACTCATCAGAATTGCATCCGCAGCTAAACGTTCTAGAGAACATAGAATTGCCCAATTGACAAAAGAACTAAAATCTTTAGAATCTACACACCAAGATAACAATTTATCCCTCGACACATATAAATTAATCATTCTAAAAAGATCGGAACTCACGACTACACTACAACTACACGCTAAACGCAAAGTATCCCTAACAAAACATCTTTACTACACAAAAGGGGGGAAAGCGGGTAAATTACTTGCACAATCATTGAAACCAGACAAACAATCTACTTTTATCCCCGAAATTAAAATGGATTCAGGGAAACTAACTAAAAGCATGCCAGATATAATGGGTGAATTTCAGAAATTTTACACCAATCTCTATAACATATCTAAGGTCCAACCATCCAAAGAGGAAATTCTCACATGCTTACACCCAAGAGTCAAGAAAACAATCCCACCTAATGAAGTTGCCTTTCTAGACGAACCTATCACTCCAGAAGAATGTATTAGCGTAGTCAAATCATTACCCTCAGGTAAGAGCCCAGGACCGGACGGATACACAGGGAAATATTATAAAATGTTTACCTCGATACTAGCGTGCCCCTTCGCAGAGGCATTTAATACTCAAAACCTTTCACACCAAATACCTAGAGCGTCATTGGAAGCCACAATCACTCTCATCCCGAAACCGGGTAAAGACCCAACAGTATGTGGCAATTATAGACCAATCTCCCTAATAAATATTGATCTTAAAATACTAACAAAGATCATGGCGACCAGACTCAAAGCATTCCTCCCGAACCTGATCCACCAGGATCAGGCAGGTTTTGTCCCTGGCAGGGAAGCAAAGAATAACACGATGAAAATAATTAATTTAATTCATTGGGCCCATACACACAATATACACAGTTCACGTCTTGCAATAGACGCAGAAAAGGCCTTTGATAGGGTCAACTGGTCTTTACTCATCCACACAATGCACACTCTAGGATTTGGGCCTCGCTGGATGGAGTGGCTGGCGGCAATCTATTCCAAGCCAACGGCACGCATACATATAAATGGACAACTGACACAACCGGTCACAATCACAAACGGGACAAGACAGGGCTGCCCTCTCTCACCCCTCCTGTTCATACTCGTTCTGGAACCATTTCTTCAAGGAATAAGGGACAACCCAAAGATCAAAGGCCTTAGAGTAGACAACCAGGAATACAAAGTCATGGCATTTGCAGATGACCTCCTCTTCACAATTTCCAATCCACTTTCCACAATCCCAACTATCATATCCGAAATGGAGCTTTACGGTAAAATATCCAATTTCCAAGCAAACCTCACAAAATGTGACCTTATGCCTCTCCATTCCACTAATTTCCTAAACACCCAACTTAAGAAGAGGTTTCAATTTACATGGCAACATACCTCAATCCAATATCTGGGGGTCCACATTCCACACAAACTAAGGCTCATATACGACTTGAACTACCACAAACTACTTACAGAAATTATTCATGACTTACAGAAATGGCACAAACCCTGCTTTGGGTGGTTCAGTAGAATTAACATCATTAAGATGAACATCCTTCCTCGTCTACTTTACACTCTCCAAACCCTCCCAATTCAATTACATTCGAGTTTTTTCTCTAAACTCAGATCGACTTTCACCAACTTTATCTGGTCTCACGCTCAACCGAGAATAGCATATGAGACTCTGATCAAAAGTAGGGTTAACGGGGGTCTGAACTTTCGAATATATGAATGGACTAGAACTGGAGTGGTCCAGCACTGGGTTCAGATAGAAAACAAGTTTTCGGCCACCCCCCTGACAGTTCTCCCATGGTTACCCAAACAACCTCCACACACCCCACTCCTCTCCGATCCACACCCAACCATTAGAACCACAATTCAGATCTGGCAGAAACTAGTAAATACTACTAATATCTCTCCCTACCCTTCTCCTCTCTACCCGCTAACCAACAACCCGAAATTCTAGAGAGGTCATTCGGGGATGACCTACGATAACTATCATAGAGGTAACACACTACTGCTCCGTGACATGATCACGAAAAACAGTTTAAAAACATTACAACAAATCTTCCCAAATAGACATCCAACAGGTAGTCAAATACTTCAATACGCGCAACTTAAAAAATTTATAGATTCTCAAAACTTGTTGCCTGAAGGTAATCGCCCCTTGACAGACTTTGAAAACCTATGCGTGAACCACAAGCCCCAAAAGAAAATAATGTCTACCATGTACCAGGTGATTAGAGATTCACGATCACCCGAGCTTCCAAAATTCACACAAAAATGGTCGCAAGAATTACAAACGGATATCTCACATAAACAATGGCAAGCCATATTCACATCTACACATAGAGCATCAATCTCCCTAACAGTCCAAGAAAGTAACTATAAGCGTATATCACGCTGGCACTACACAAAACAGAAAGCGACAACTGTTGGAGATGCAAGAATAGCTCTGCGGATCACACTCACGTTTGGTGGCATTGTCCAATTGTTAATAAATTCTGGAGGAGAATACACACACTTATCCAAATGATCGTGGGCATAAAATTCTCTCTCTCGCCATTACACTTTATTTATCTTTTATTTCAAAAATAGAATTTACATTCCTCCAAAACTCAGAAAGAACCTCTTAAAACTAATTCAGGATTCTCACCTTGCTGGACATCCTGGAATAAAAAAGACACTTAAACTCACTACTAGACAATATTGGTGGCCTCGTCAAGACAAAGCCATTGAATCCTATGTTAAGTCTTGTCCAGTATGTCAAAGGTCAAAAGTGGAACGTCACCTTCCTTCATTGTTTAATCAATCAAAGAAAAACCTTGAAAGTTCTATGTCGTTATATAAAAGGAATAATGATATTAAAAGGAGAGCTCCTCCTAAATATAAAATTGGTGAAATATTTCTTTTTTTTTTCAATGTATGATTTTTATTGAATAATTTTTCATATAAATAATACTAATCGGGGGGGGATACAGAAAGGAAAAAAGGGGGGGGAAGGGGGGGTAACAAATGTAGCAAAATACACACAGTAAAGCACAGTGTTCTCAAATCACAAATATACAGATATACAGATATACAGATAAGGGTAGGGAAGAGGCATATAAGCGATCACATTCCCGCCATGACACCACAATAGCATATTTCGACATCAATAGAGTGGCATTGTACATTATACCTTGCTCTTTTACGGCTCACGTTAAGGAAGACTTGCAAGTGGTTCTCAATCCGGTAAGAGCGTCAAGATACTGGCGTGAATTTTATGTGTGGAACCGATTTATATAAGGAATACGGAACCCTCACAGAATTAAGGAGTGAGTGAAACATCACAGTAATCATGTAAGGCAACTCGTTAAACATAAAAATGTACAAAACCTTTTTTACTGTGCAGGGGATTCAACCAGCAACATACAACCTTTGTACCTCTTCCCAATTTTGCCATAGAGCATGGAATTTCGACATGTCTCCTCTCTTAGCCCATTCTTTTTCATACATGTATATAGTATTGACTTTGGTAATAACCTCTTGTAATGTTGGACAAACTGAGCTTTTCCAGCGGGTTGCAATGCAAATCTTTGCTGTAGTGAGAATGTTTAGCACCGCGGCTCGTGAGGGGAACAGTTCTAGATCTGGTATCAAATGGAGAAGGTAAAGTGTTGGAGAGAGTGGTAATAATTGGCCACTTACTGATACTATGAGGTTTTGAATTTGAATCCAGTAATTGGTAAGCATAGTGCAATCCCAAAAAACATGTGGTAGCGTACCTTTTTGAAGGTTGCATCTCCAACAGAGGGGAGAAGCATTTGGAAAAATATTGCTGAGTCTATCTGGCGTTAAATACCATCTCATTACCACTTTGAGGTACGCTTCCCAATGAGTGACGCATTTTGACGATTGTTTGGTGTACCTGACTGCTTTATCCCAATCAGAGCTCTGGGTATCTATACTCAGATCTCTTTCCCAGCGAAGTCTATATGATAATTTGTCACTCGTCTTAGCCAGCGATAGCTGTAGATAGCAGAGGGAGAGGGATTTCAAGGATGCTAGGTTCGCCTTGCAAGTGTAGCCTATGCGCCCCACTATACTTAATGTAGATGGGTCAATATATTCAATCTCTCTGGATTATAATAGGTGTTTCACCCTTAAGTATAAAAACAGATCTCGTGGCGTTAGCGTGAATGTACGTTGAAGATCTGGAAATGGGATCAAGCCCGTACGTGCATATAACAAATGTACATGGGTTATACCCTTCGCCACCCAGTTGTGTACTGGCAGGTTTGGTGAAATAACTGATAGAGCTTGTAGTGGTGCTACATATAGTAATTCCTTTTGAGGGCATAGTATTGAACTCTCCAATATCCATGATTTCAATAAAAACCTTGTGGTCGTCAGCATGGATGATGATGCTGGGAGAACTCTAGACCAAAGGTTATCGGATAGAGACCGAGTGTTCCCACACATAGCCTCCAATTTCAACCATACTGGTTTGGATCTATTAGTGATGATGTCTAGGCCTTGAGCTAGAATTGTTGCCCTATAGTAGTTTTTAATGTTTGGGAGGTTAAGGCCACCTTTATTGAAAGGGATCCAGAGTGACTGGGCCGCAATCCTCGGTGGTTTTTTTTTCCAAACGTGTGCGTTTATTGCAATTTGGAATCTGTTTAAAAGAGCATTTGGTAGGGCGATCGGTAGTGTTCTAAAAAGGTACAATATGTTGGGCATTAACATCATTTTAATGGAATTGATCCTGCTATCCAAGATGTATGTGCCATTTCCCAAGAATTAGTTTGTTTTAAAATCCCAGCTAGTACTGTTTTATGATTTTCTCGAATAATTTGTGTATGGGAACACGCAATCTTTACCCCCAAATATAAAATTGACGTTTTGCGCCATTCAAAGGGGTATTTATCTTTTAGAGTATGGATGATCCCCTGGTCCAGGTGGACAGGAAGTATTTGTGTTTTTTTTATATTGTTCTTATAATAAGAAACATTGCCGTATTCATGCAGGGTGTCTATAAGGTGGGGGATAGATTGTACCGGTGTTTGAAGGAACAGCATAACGTCATCAGCGAAAAGTGCAATTTTCTTTTCGCCGTCTGGCGTTTGAAGACCTGGAAGTAAAGGGTTCTTTTTTATTGTTTTTACCAATGGCTCTAAACATAAAATGAAAATAAGGGGAGATAATGGACAGCCTTGCCTGGTACCATTTGTTATGGTGAAGTTGCGTGAGGTGAACCCCGTATTAAATACCTTAGCCGATGGCGATGAGTATAAGGCCAAAATGCTGTTTATAAAGGGTCGGGAGATATTAAACGCTGATAGCGTGCTAGTCATGTAGTTCCAGTTAAGGCGATCAAATGCCTTTTCCGCATCTAACGCCATTAGGACTCCTTGTTGTTTATGTTTAAAAGCCCATTCCAATAAATCCATACAATATCTAGTATTATCTCCAACTTGCCGTCCAGGCACAAAGCCCGCTTGTTCCCCCGAAACCAGAGTGGTTAAAAGGGGTTTTAGTCTATTGGCTAACAATTTTGCATATAATTTTACATCGGCGTTCAGTAATGATATCGGCCGCAGATTGCTACAAACTGTAGGTGCTTTGTTCGGTTTAGGTAAGGTTATGATATAGGCTTCTAACATTTCCCCAGGAAACTTCCCGTTTTGTCTAACTTTGTTGAACAACCTTGTAAGATGAGGAGTAATTTGATCAGTTAATTTGATGTAGTAATAATTCGACAGCCCATCAGGGCCTGGGGCCTTATGTTTGGGGAGTGCTCGAATTGCTTCTTTAACCTCACTTTCTGTGAATGGAGCATTTAGTTGCTCATTGTGGAGTGTCGTAAGTTGTGGGAGTTCTATTCTTGATAGATAATTGTCTATTTCTAATTGAGAAGGTATGTGTGTGTCTCCTTGTGATTTTAGGTTGTATAGACCTTCGTAATAATAGGATAGTTCATCCACTATATCGTTAGGGTTGTAAATCCTGGTGTCGGAGTTGGAGATCAGGTACGGGATTTTTGTCTGGAGGTATCTAGATTTCAATTTGCTTGCTAACAATTTGCCCGCTTTGTTACCCATATGGTAATAATGTTGGTTAAGCCTCCGAGCATATGTTGTAAATGCCTGTGTGTTTAGATGTTGGAGGGCTGTGCGGGTGCTAGTAATCTGTTTGGATAGAGCTTTTGAGGGGGATGCCTTATTCAACGTCTCTAATGACGATAATTTTTGGGTCAGGGTGGCAAGTTCCTTGCTAAAATGGGATTTAATAGAAGAGCCCAACTGGACAAAAACTCCTCTAATAACCGCCTTATGGGCTAGCCACTGCGTTTCTATGGAAGTGTCGTCAGTGTTGTTGATAGTAAAATATTCCTCCAAAGCCGACTGTACTTTTTGTAGATGTGCAGGGCCGTCTAGTATGGATTCATTTAGTCTCCATTTGCCTCTGCCCTTAGCGGGGTATGGAACTGCAATGGTGGTAATAATTGGGGCATGATCAGACCATGTTCGTGGTTTAATCGATTGGCTAATTAGATGCGGCAGCGTGAGTTTGTCTATTA
Source organism: Pelobates fuscus (assembly GCF_036172605.1). Classification (NCBI taxonomy): domain Eukaryota; kingdom Metazoa; phylum Chordata; class Amphibia; order Anura; family Pelobatidae; genus Pelobates; species Pelobates fuscus. Next base: position 139,874,783 of record NC_086319.1, read on the forward strand.
AGCACATATCAATTCGTGTATATGTAGTGTGGACTTGTGAGAAATATGTGAAATCTTTTGCTGTGGGATATAGATTTCTCCATGAATCGTATAGGTCGTGTGAGTGTATGAGTTGGGAAAAAAGCTTGCTTGTCTGCTTAGAGATTTTATTTGGCCGTTTGTTGTGTATGCGTTGTACATCTAAGAGCGGATCTAATGTGCAATTAAAGTCTCCGCAGATTATTACGTGGCCTTTGCGCATTCGGAGTATTCTTTTAACGGCTTTAGATAGGAAGGAGATTTGGGCTGTGTTAGGTGTATACAAGGAGGCAACTGTTATTAGTAAGCCATTTAATTCACCTACTAATATTAGTAGTCTGCCCGCTTGATCTGCATATTGGGCATGTAATGTGAAGCTCCAGTCGGAGTGGAAGAATATAGCAACACCTTTCGTTTTGTTGTCTGCATGTGCGTGGAATCCCGTGGGGTATCTTGGTGAACGGATCGTGGGTGGATTATTCTTAGAGAGATGGGTCTCTTGAAGGCATACTATTGCCGCATTGGAGGCATTCATATCTTTTAGAACTTGGCGCCTTTTATAGGGACTATTAAGCCCTTTGACATTGAGGGAAAAAATTTTCATGACGCTGTTAGTCATTTGCATAGAGTAAATACCTGCATTGGGAGTTGCTATTCGTATTCGAATTTAAGAGTATGGTTTGGTGTAGCCCTGATGGCAGCTTGCTAACATTCGCGTAGATTGTGTGTCCTATAGTAGTTAAGGCTAGGTTCTGTGGAGGTGATTCAGTTGGACTGATACAATGTGGTACTGGGTGTAGGAGTACAGTAAGCAGGATATGAGGGGAGGTGATGGATGAAGGAGGGGGTAGGTAAAATGGAAAGAAACTAAAGTATATACAAACCGCTCCCTCATGGGGGAGACACAAAAAGGTCATGTAGAGAGCACACCGAGTGCACTCAAGGGGTGACCTGAAATAGAGGGGGGGGGGGTAAGAGTGTACCCGTCGACCTGACAGAAAGTGGTTTGAGTGCCATTTGAATAAAGGACAACTGATAAGAGAAATAAAGTATAACAGTGCAACTTACTGAACAAAATTATAAATATGAACCTTATTAGTAAGGACTAACCGCGGTCCTTGTCTTTAACCAAGTGGTAGTTGGGTTCTCTCAACATATTAGTATATCGCGTGAGTGTTGCGTGGGTTGTGCGCCAGGTAAGTGCTATGGCTCTATGAAGGGTGCATGAAAAGGCAGCAGAGTGTATTACCAGGTAAGGAGCATGCTGAGTGATGATATGCACGGCTTTTATATCTGGCAGGAAAGTAAGCATAATACGTCTATTGTTGGTCAAGAGCGTGAGGCTCCGTGTTGGAAGTGCTGTTTGCATGCTCGAGGTGATATAACCCATAAACATTTCCCTTGAGCTCTGGGTATGTGAGTGGTTACCAAGATCGAATTTATACGTTAAACCATACATTTGCGCCAGTCAGGGCCGGGAAGAATCCCCTGTCGCTGCATGCGGTAAACATGCCGCAAGAGGGATTAAACCCGGCTGCTGGAACATTCGTATAAAACATAGGAAACTAACAATCTATCACTCGCAATATAATTCCCAGTAACATTGCTTACAGTCATAACTTTGGGTCTCTGGGCATGAGACTAACTTCATGGAGCTAATTAGCATGTCGCAGTATAGTCTAGCGGTGTTGACAATGACTGTCGGGAAGAATCCCCGGTTGCTGCACGTGGTTACATGCCGCAAGAGGGATTAAACCCGACCTATAGAAAATGTGTGAAAGAAATTGTCTATGTGCCCTATTACATGCTATAGTACGTTTTGCTTAGAACATAAGAAATTAACAGTCTATCACGTATATGACCTGTCTCATTTGTTTGAGTTCATACCCATACCGCCAACACGGTCAAGACACGGATTGGATGCGAAAGTCTATTTTTTCTTATTTTGCGTGCCGGCCATCTGCCAATCCGCCGATACTTTCTTGGGAGAAGTCGCGGTGGTGAGTTCTTGATGGTCGTTTTCGTTGTGCCAGAGACCCCATTCCTTCAGTAGTTTCATACCATCTTCGGGTTCAGCAATCACTCGAGTCTTGCCTTGACGCCATACGAGTAACTTGGTCGGATATCCCCATTTATAGGCCACGTTATTGTTGCGCAGAGTCTTGGTGATGGTGATAAATTCTTTTCTTCGTGCCATAGTAGACGCTGAGAGATCCGCGAATAGAGCTATTTTAGCATGCGGTTCTGGAAGTGTAGGGGATTTTCTTGCAGCAGTCAGCAGTGCCTCTTTGTGGACGTAGTAGTGAAACTTGACAATTGTGTCTCTAGGGTTGTCGCTGGTTAGTCGGGCCGGCCTGGGGAGTCTATGCATTCTGTCATATGCCCATGCAGAATCAGGCACATCAGGGACTAGCGATTTGCAGATGGACAGAATGTAGGCTGGGAGGGCGTCGTTAGAGACATCTTCAGGGATCCCCCTGAAGCGGATATTCTGTCGTCTTGATCTGTCCTCTAAATCCGCCAGCTTTAGTTTCAAGGTGGTATTTTCTTCTGCTAAGCTTTGAAGTTTGTCTACTACTTCATTGTGAGCAGAGCACAGCTCCGCCGACTTCTTTTCAAGATGGTTGGTCCTTTCGCCAATACTTGCTATTTCTCTCCTTAAGTCCCCATCAATGCGTTGGAAATCCGCTTTTATCGTGGCTCTTAGGTTTTGTAGCATTCTATGGAGGCTTTTTTCCGTTACAACGGAGTCGGAGTATTTAGAGGATACCGATTCTGGGTCAGATAGGCCGTCGGAAAAAATTTCTGCCTCCTCGTCGCCATCTTGGATTGTTTTCCGGCGGTCTTTTTTCCTCGATTTCATCGAGTCCTGTAGCTTCATTTGCTTGGACGGTGACATATTGCAGCTCCTCGTCGGTCAGGGAATGTAAAAATCGATATTTCTCTGAATTTGAAATAAAATATTGCTTATTTTGTAGCTAGTCAGGTCGAGCAGCCGACGGAGCCCTTAGCCCATGCGACCAGACGCACCGGAAGCCAGACACGCCCCCCTGGTGAAATATTTCTACTAACCGTTCTTCTAAGAAACTAAGTCCTCTTTTTCTTGGACCTTTTCAAATTGAATCCATTGTTAATGAAAATGCTGTAAAATTGAAACTTCCTCCATCACTTAAATTGCATCCTGTTTTTCATGTTTCACTCCGAAAGTCTTTTCTCCCAGATCCCTTCCATATGGAACAATTGTGGAAGCCTGACCCCATTGAAGTACAAGGAGAATTGGAATATGAAATAGAGAAAATTCTTGACTCCAGACTTCATACCTTCTTAAATGGAAGGGTTATGGAGAAGAAGATAACACATGGGAGGATTCCTCTGAAATGCATGCATCGAAGTTGATTACTGCCTTTCACAGGAGATACCATCATAAACCGAGGTAATAGCACCCGGAGAGTGCTCCTTAGGTGGGGGGGTCCTGTCATGGAGTAACACTTCTGGGTTTGGCACTCAGCTGTGAGGAGCTGGACCCCGCTCCCCCTCTGACACAGCTCTGATGGTATTTAGGGAGACTGGGCCAAAGGGAGGGTGCTTGGTGATTGATTGTTTGAGCTAACGTGTGAGCTGCCTTTGTGGGCTCCACAGGCTCAGCTACTGGGAACTACTTCCACAAGCTCAGACAAGCCCTTCCAGCCTTTGAGCAAATGCAAGATTGCTGCATGCCATAAAGGATTACTGGAGAACGGATACTTTGCTACATTACAAGTGGACCATATGTCTGGACTATTGGAGGACTACCCATATTAACCTTAAGTATATCTTACAGCTATTTGTCTGCAAAATCATTTATTAATGAACTAATGCTTGCTTACTCAAATCTTCAGTGCTTCAAGTTACTAATCTCATGAAGGACAACTCCCATCATGCTTATTCACTATGAACTGTCTCTTGCTTTGCAAATATACTTTGCTAATTGATTATTGATTCCTATTAAAACCTAATAATTGATTATTGTTCCTATTGAAGGTTATTCTCATGAACTAATGCTACTTAATGCATCTCTGAAGAAATACTTAATAATGAACTTTGTGTTGTTGATTACTTGCACTTCTTCTTAATGGATTATTGCATAAATGCAATTCATTTAAGTTAACACTTATTAAAACTTCGGTTGAATCAAGTTACCGCTGATTCTCTTTTTTTCTTAAAGCTACAGTATTGATACTTAAGGATTCTCCATTTCTTCACTAATGTAATTAGGGAGTTTACAAGCTGCAGTTGAGTTTCAACCCAAATCACCCCTAGTAGCGTAACAATGAGGTGGACTCAGTTTGAGAGACAGGTGCTGTCTTAGTGCATTTGCGCTTTCCCGTTGCCCTTAGCGCCTCCTTAGCATCTTACATCACATCCCGTCCAGCCTGACAGTGAGTATGTGTATATTTCAAACATGCTGAATATGAAAAAGTATGTTTTATGTGAATGGCATGTATAATTTGGAAGTTATTAATATTTTGTAAAAACTGTGATAATTATATTACCCATTGTGTTTAGTAATCATATAACAGGCAGAGGGGAGGATTTTGTGTGGGAGTGTCTGTGTGTATTGTACGGATTGATTGGTTGTATTACAAAACCCTGTGGGCAGTACTATGTTTGTGGATTGTGAATAAAAGAGGCTGTATGTGCCAGTACAGTCAGTTCTGCTTGACCTCAAAACAAAGTGTCTTCTCGTTATTGGGGGAATTGGATTGTATGCTGATTGCCAGGAGTGTAAGCTGATTGTATGCTTTTCCTGTTCAGCTGTTTAAAGCATTCATATGCTTGAGAGCATTCAAATGCTTCTCCGGTTCGGTGGTTGTGGTGTCTGCTGCAGTGCTTGGAGTCCTCAGGAAGCGCTAGGAGCATCCTTCAACGGAGGTACCCAGTCGGGGTGCCGTCAATCCATTACAGACTGGTTGAGATAATCACTTCTGATGTCAGAAAAGGAGGTGGTGTGGCGGTGAAAACAAGGTGAGCTTTCATTCTATTTAATGGGGGCAAGAGGGAATGGAAGCTATCCCTGATACTATTGAGTTTCCTTAATGGAATCTCTTTTGAATTTGTGTCATGATAAATAAACAATTTGCTATGCCATCATGTAATATAAAGCCCGTATGTCATGAGATCTGGTGGCTACATTGTCAAATCTTTAATGTTTAATTCTCTCCCTACAATATCTGCTTATGTGCTCTCCCCAGATGTCTGTGCTTGTCCACCTTTATTGCTTCTTGTATCTATACGTGTAATCATTTATTTAAACGCCACAGTAATCTGCTTACTGTATATTCTAAACCAGATTTACTATATTTTGTGCTATGAACTATAATAGAGGGTTATCTTTACAATACATCACGCTAAATTAAAATTCTTCTTATAACTGCACAATGTACCTGGATTTTTCTTTTGGTTTGACTGGGCAATCACTTTTTAATCTGAACCTAGACATATAATAAATATGCTTTATTAAAACAGACATATTTTTATACTATATATATATATATATATATACTACAGGTCTTAACTTAACTGTGCATGGAACTATTTAAAAGTCGTTCAACATGTGTCAATGAAATTGACAATAGTTTAAGGTTTAAACAATGTGTTTTTAAAATGTAACCTAATTGGTTATGAATTGTTTACATGTACACACCCTGAAGCAACCCTAATGTTCAATCTTCGGGTTCTCAGGTTTTTTTGCGATAATCAGAGATTTCCCCCAAATTTGTTGAATAACCATAGCCATATTTGAAAGAATTAGAAATGCACGGGCTTAACTGCATTTTTCATATTGGGTCTGTTCATTAATAAAGCATCATTACAACTACAGTGAGCATCAGTTGTTACCATTCTAGGAGTCCCCTGGCATAACAATATATGGATACATATTTTGCTTTGTTCTGTTACCTTAGCAGCCAGACATGTTTCATCTCCAAATGTGTCTGGTTGCCAAGGTAACACAGCGAGCAGAACTTCCGGAACACACTGAGAATAGGAGAGCGAGCCTACAGTGGATGCAGTCTTAAATCAGTCCTGCAAGAATGATGTATGGCAAGTATACAATATTCTAGAAAGTAAGCACAACCGGCATTTTAGGGGGTGTATTATACAGGGAGTGCAGAATTATTAGGCAAGTTGTATTTTTGAGGATTAATTTTATTATTGAACAACAACCATGTTCTCAATGAACCCAAAAAACTCATTAATATCAAAGCTGAATATTTTTGGAAGTAGTTTTTAGTTTGTTTTTAGTTATAACTATTTTAGGGGGATATCTGTGTGTGCAGGTGACTATTACTGTGCATAATTATTAGGCAACTTAACAAAAAACAAATATATATCCATTTCAATTATTTATTTTTACCAGTGAAACCAATATAACATCTCAACATTCACAAATATACATTTCTGACATTCAAAAACATAACAAAAACAAATCAGTGACCAATATAGCCACCTTTCTTTGCAAGGACACTCAAAAGCCTGCCATCCATGGATTCTGTCAGTGTTTGGATCTGTTCACCATCAACATTGCGTGCAGCAGCAACCACAGCCTCCCAGACACTGTTCAGAGAGGTGTACTGTTTTCCCTCCTTGTAAATCTCACATTTGATGATGGACCACAGGTTCTCAATGGGGTTCAGATCAGGTGAACAAGGAGACCATGTCATTAGATTTTCTTCTTTTATACCCTTTCTTGCCAGCCACGCTGTGAAGTACTTGGACGCGTGTGATGGAGCATTGTCCTGCATGAAAATCATGTTTTTCTTGAAGGATGCAGACTTCTTCCTGTACCACTGCTTGAAGAAGGTGTCTTCCAGAAACTGGGAGCTGAGCTTGACTCCATCCTCAACCCGAAAAGTACCCACAAGCTCATCTTTGATGATACCAGCCCAAACCAGTACTCCACCTCCACCTTGCTGGCGTCTGAGTCGGACTGGAGCTCTCTGCCCTTTACCAATCCATCCATCTGGCCCATCAAGACTCACTCTCATTTCATCAGTCCATAAAACCTTAGAAAAATCAGTCTTGAGATATTTCTTGGCCCAGTCTTGACGTTTCAGCTTGTGTGTCTTGTTCAGTGGTGGTCGTCTTTCAGCCTTTCTTACCTTGGCCATGTCTCTGAGTATTGCACACCTTGTGCTTTCGGGCACTCCAGTGATGTTGCAGCTCTGAAATATGGCCAAACTGGTGGCAAGTGGCATCTTGGCAGCTGCACGCTTGACTTTTCTCAGTTCATGGGCAGTTATTTTGTGCCTTGGTTTCTCCACACGCTTCTTGCGACCCTGTTGACTATTTTGAATGAAACGCTTGATTGTTCGATGATCACGCTTCAGAAGCTTTGCAATTTTAAGAGTGCTGCATCCCTCTGCAAGATATCTCACTATTTTTAACTTTTCTGAGCCTGTCAAGTCCTTCTTTTGACCCATTTTGCCAAAGGAAAGGAAGTTGCCTAATAATTATGCACACCTGATATAGGGTGTTTATGTCATTAGACCACACCCCTTCTCATTACAGAGATGCACATCACCTAATATGCTTAATTGGTAGTAGGCTTTCGAGCCTATACAGCTTGGAGTAAGACAACATGCATAAAGAGGATCATGTGGTCAAAATACTCATTTGCCTAATAATTCTGCACGCAGTGTATATTAAGTCCTGCACATTAAAACCTTTGTTTTAGTTTTGATACCTATTGCAAACAATTCATTGTTTGCCAGGTAGATTTCCGAAATTTCCATTGGGGAGAACTTTTAATAACAAGATTTGAATGTGTTATTTTTTTTCTTAAAACTGATTCAACACAAGGTAAAGGAACACTATAAGGTCAGAAACACAAACATATATTCCTGACCCTATAGTGTTAAAAACCACTATCTAGCCCCCTGCCCCTGACCCCTCCCCCCTTAATATAGTAAAATCTTATAGTATAGGCCCTCTTAATATAGTAAAATACCTGTACCTGTATTATTCTGCTGTTGTTGGCTCTGCCCCTGACCTGCATCCTTGGCTGACATCATCAGAAGTGGTGATCTTAGCCAATCACAATGATTTCTTCTAGGAAAGCATTGGATTGGCTGATATTGTCAAGGAAGCAGATTAGGGGCAGACCAAGCACCAGCCAAACAAAGCACTGGACAATCAGCATCTCATTACTGAGATGCACTAAATCAATGCATCTCTATGATGCAAGTTCAGTGTCTACATGTAGAGGGTGGAGACACTGAATGTCAGTGCTGCCCCAGGAAGCACCTCTAGTAGCCATCTCAGGAGTGGCCAGTGGAGATAAAGTAAACACTGCCTTTTAGCTGAAGCAACAGTGTTAACTGCAAAAAGCATGCAAGGTCTGATTATACTCACCAGAACAACTACATTAAACTATATGGTGACTATAGTGTCCCTTTAAAGGTGGACTTTATTAACAGATATTTGACTGCCATTCGATAATCTGTCTTTTTATTTCATACTGCTGTTATTGTTTTATTGTTTGAAGTCTGTGAGTGAAACATTTGTATCTGGCATTTTTACTTAATGTTTAATATTTAATTGATACTCTTTAGCGCAGCTTACTTTGATAATTTGGACACAAAATGGAAATATTCACCTATTCTTCAAGATTGGTCTAGAATTCATGAGTCTTCTGCAAAGTTAAAGCAATTCGATTTCTAGTGATTAGACTATTGCTATATGTATTGTGGAATGGTATGAGTGTATATATCTGTATAAGAGACATAATCTATGTTGTCTAATTTATGACACCTGCTAATCAGGATAAGTTTATCATTATATAAATCCAAAATGTTGTCAATATTTACCCCATTAGTACTCCTGAATTATTTGAACCTGGATTGTCACAACACCCATCCTAATGTTCCTCCTTCACCGCCACATCCAGTGGTATTTCCCCATAAAGGTTGTCTTGCTATACCATATTATGTAGGCAAAATCAACAACTTTATGAGGAAAGTATAGCAAGGACCCACCAGAGAAATCTAAACAGTGAAACTGTGATTTAAGGACACAAAAGATGCCCTTGATCATGGATTGGGTCCTCAACTAGGCCTCATTGCATGCTTGCTCTGCCGGACCTGGATTCAGGCTTGGGAATCCAGGCCATACACAGATATTGCGTTATCTGTTAGAGGAAATAGAAATTGTAAGTATACACATGAGAGGCCTATGAATTAGCATATGAGTTTATAGTGTGAAGCACATTTGCCTCTAACAACAATATAGTGATGGGAAGCAGTTCAGTGAGTGATTTACTTTTGGAAGCATTAAATCCAGTGCATAAGTGAAAGAAAGGTGCAGTGCAGCATGCATATGGGACATTAAAATGAGAAGTTGTGGCGGCTGTGTAAAGAATTAGTATTGTGCTATACTATATCTACAGCAATGGTAAATTCCAAAGGTGTGTTTGTGATCAAACTTACTGGGTGGCTGAATGCATGCCATGCATGCAGGGCCGGTGCTAGGATTTTTAGTTACACAGGCGAAGATGCATTTTGGCGCCCCCAACCCTCATTAAAAAAAAAAATGCATCTTCACCTGTGTGTCTTTCCTCCCAAGCCACAGGCACACATGCATCATTTTTCAGTCACACAGTCAAAGTCATACAGGTACACTGTCATACAAAGACAGAAATAATCATACAGAGACATACAGACACATACAGTCAGAGACATACAAGCAGAGACATACATGCATACAGAGACATGCAGGCATATTAAGACATGCATGCATACAGAGGCATACCGTCATACAGACACATACATACAGACAGGCATACAGAAACATACATACAAAGACATTCAGGCACATACATACAGACATACAGGCATAAAGAAACATACATACAGAAACATACAGGCATGCAGACACATACATACATACATACAGGCATGCAGACACATACATACATACAGGCATACAAAGACATACACACATACAGATACATGCATGCATACAGAGACATAACGTCATACAGACACATACATATAGACAGGCATACAGACACATACATACATACAGAGGCATACCGTCATACAGACACATACATACATACAGAGGCATACCGTCATACAGACACATACATACATACAGAAACATGCATACAAAGACATACAGGCATACAGAGACACACAGACACACACATACAGAGACATAAAGGCATACAGTTACATACATGCATACAGAGACATATATACAGACATTCAGAGACAAACATACATCCAGTTACATACAGGCATACAGAGACATACAGAAACATACGTACAAGACATACAGGCATACGGACACATACATACATACAGAGGCATACCGTCATACAGATACATACATACAGACAGGCATGCAGAAAAATACATACTCACACACACAGACAAACTCACAGACACATACTCGAACACACACACACTGACAGACACACATACTCACATGCGCACACACACACTGACATACTCACACACACCGACAGACACACTCACTCACACACACACACACAAACTCATAGACACACACTGACACACACATACTGACAGACACACACACACTCTCACTCACACACACACACACACACACACACACACTGACAGACACACACAAACTCACAGACACACATACACACTGACATACACACACACCGACAGACACACTCACTCACACACAAACTCATAGACACACTTACACACACACTGACAGACACACACACTGACAGACACACACACACTCACTCACACACATACACACTCACATGCACACACACAGTAATTAATAAAGTAATTAACAATAAATTAAATTTAAATTTCCCACCCAGCCTCCCTACCTGGAGTGCTGGCGTGGGTCTTTCATTGGTGGTCCAGTGGGGCTGCTGGGAGGCGTGCGGCTGACTGGATTAGGAGGCGGCGAGGGAGCTCTCTGATCTCTCTGACCGGCTCCCTCGCAGGCGGTTTTCTGATGCCGCGGGAGCCGGAATATGACGTCATATTCCGGCTCCCGCGGCATCAGCAAAAGGCGCGCGAGGGAGCCGGTCAGAGAGATCAGAGAGCTCCCTCGCCGCCTCCTAATCCAGTCAGCCGCACGCCTCCCAGCAGCTCCGGGGATCCAGGAGGTGACCAGGCAGGAGGGAGCACTTCCCTCCTGCCGGTCACTGGAATTTTGCGCCCCCAGAGCCGGTGCGCCCTAAGGCGGCCGCCTGTGCCGCCTTATGGACGCGCCGGCCCTGCATGCATGTCATGGCTTGACAGGCTGACATACTTACCAACCATCCATCATGGAGTCCACCTGTCTAGAACCTCTGACATATGGAGGAAATCTGCAAGATGTAGGAGTGCTCCCAGGGAAAGTGGCATACACATTCTGTGTACAAGCATTTTGTACATTGAGAGAATGAAAGTGCTTTCACGTTGAGATACTTGGCTCCTAGGACATTGGGCATTCTTCCACTAGTGTAGAAATCGATCTTCACCAAATGCCAATATATTGGTTGGTTGAGGGAAAGGAATATCTGAAAAGAAGTCCTAAGGGCAGCATCCTTGAAAAGGTTGACTAAGATTCCTCTCACAACACCATCAGTCCTCTGAAAACTGCAGATGCAAAAAAGTGTATGGAACTTAACATCTGTACTACCCCAGAACTGCCCTATTCCTCTGGGACAATCACTCCAAACCATTCTTAAGAATGCCATAAGATTTCAGAAGACTTGAAATGGTTAAGCAATAGATTGATGATCTCAATGAGTGACGTGCGTCTGTGTGTCAGATGGACAATTTTGTAGTTTTACTTTTATATTTGTATGTGCATTGATTGTAAAAAATTAGTATGTTTAAATGTTTAAATATGTGTAACTATATGATTCTCCCAGTTGTGCATGTGTAATTACATATTCTTTTATAGCTGTTTTGCATTTATTTGGTAATGATGTATTAATCACAGCTAAGAAAGATAAAATGTCACCATTCACATACAATGCACATGCATTGCATTGCCATGGTGTGCAACACATATATTTTAATTACTGAACAAGATGGCGAGGGGAGACTGTGCAACGATAGCTGCCTAGTTGCTAGTTTTGAATTACAGTAAGTAGTTGCTGGCTGCTCACTGTTTAGTAGATATGCCCTTCCTGCTTCATAGACATGTTGTTACTGTTTCGTAGACATGCACTTACTGGTTAGAAGGTAAGCCCTCCATTTTTACTAGGCATTCACAAACAAATTATAAGACATGGCCTCACTGCTTCGTAGATATACTGCCACTGTTTAGTTCACATGCCACACTGTTTACATGACATTCCCCAATTGTTCAGTTGAAATGCCCTCTTCTGTTTAGTCATAACCACACTGTTAAATGGCATGCCAACACTACTTAGAGGTGTTTTTATGTTTTTTTATGCATGGGAACCCATTTATCAACAGTTTTTGCTTTCAAAACACATTCCAGGGTCAGCAAATGCTTTATAAATGATACTGAATCGCCAAATTAGATATGTCAATGGATATTATATGAGTGTCTTTCAAACATTTGTTTTAACGTTTCAAGAGCCAAAGGTTTGAGGATCAAAATGCATTGCTTATATTGAATTGATTTGAACCAGTAAAAGGATTATTGTGAGCTGTTAAGCTGACATTATCACCTATCGATTGATATTGCCACCAATGTTAGATATGCCAGAGGAACTATATGTTCATTGAAGGGATAATGGCCAATTATACCCAATGCCCAATAGCAACTTTACAATCAGAGATATTTCTCAAGTTACCTACTATTCAATTTAGAAGGTTAGCAGTTAAAGGTTCTTCCCAAAGAGAGCAATACTAGGTTTAATGATTGCCTTTTTAGTAAGCAGTTGCCATTAATATGACATTTTGCAGACATTAAACAGAAGTGTGTGAAATGAAATAAATATAAAAATCCCCTATGGAATAATCACACAATCCCACTCAATAAAAGGCACAATAAAAACAAGATATATAGTACATAAAACATGCAAATATACCCTTCTGATGGCGTAGGGGCTACAAGTCAAGAAGTAAAAACATATATTGAGCAGTATATCTGTATAAGTCAGTCAATGTAAACGTATATCACAAATGTGTGTACTCAAACATGTATACTCCCTCAAGATAATACAGCATGGTTTAAATAATCCCCCCCAATTTTTCACAGGTGCGCCAAAAAGATTATTAGGATATTTATTCAAATAAAAAGTAAAAGCTCTTATGTATAAACAAGACGAAGACTTTTCCAACCACCATGGCTAATACAGCACAAAGTGTTACGACTTTGTCTTCCTCAGGTGCTTTAAATACTTACAGAACTTTTCTACAAATACAATTATGGGAAAAAGAAAGTACACTCTCTTTGAATTCTATGGTTTTACATATAATGACATACAGTTGCAAGAAAAAGTATGTGAACCCTTTGGAATGATATGGATTTCTGCACAAATTGGTCATAAAATGTTATCTGATCATCATCTAAGTCACAATCACAGTCTTCTTAAACTAATAACAGACAGAGAATGAAACGTTGCCATGTTTTTATTGAGCACACCATGTAAACATTCACAGTGCAGGTGGAAAAAGTATGTGAACCCTTGGATTTAATAACTGGTTGAACCTCCTTTGGCAGCAATAACTTCAACTAAACGTTTCCTGTAGTTGCAGATCAGACGTGCACAACGGTCAGGAGTAATTCTTGACCATTCCTCTTTACATAACTGTTTCAGTTCAGCAATATTCTTGGGATGTCTGGTGTGAATTGCTTTCTTGAGGTCATGCCACAGAATCTCAATCGGGTTGAGGTCAGGACTCTGACTGGGCCAGTTTCTCCTGTTTAAGCCATTCTGTTGTTGATTTACTTCTATGCTTTGGGTCATTGTCCTGTTGCAACACCCATCTTCTGTTGAGCTTCAGCTGGTAGACAGATGGCCTTAAGTTCTCCTGCAAAATGTCTTGATAAACTTGGGAATTAATGTTTCCTTCGATGATAGCAATCCCTCCAGGCCCTGACACAGCAAAGCAGCCCCAAACCATGATGCCCTCACCACCATACTTCACAGTTGGGATGAGGTTTTGATGTTGGTGTGCTGTGCCTATTTTTCGCCACATATAGTGTTGTGTGTTTCTTCAAAACAACTCAACTTTGGTTTCATCTATCCACAGAATATTTTGCCAGCACTGCTGTGGAACATACAGGTGCTCTTGTGCAAACTGTAAACGTGCAACAATGTTTTGTTTGGACAGCAGTGGCTTCTTCTGTGGTATCCTCCCATGAAATCCATTCTTGTTTAGTGTTTTACATGCTAACAGGGATGTTAGCATTTGCCAGTGACTTTTGTAAGTCTTTAGCTGACACTCTAGGATTCTTCTTCTACTCATTGAGCAGTCTGCGCTGTGCTCTTGCAGTCATCTTTACAGGACGGCCACCCCTAAGGAGAGTAGCAGCAGTGCTGACCTTTCTCCATTTATAGACAATTTGTCTTACCGTGGACTGATGAACAGCAAGGCTTTTGGAGATACTTTTATAACCCTTTCAAGCTTTATGCAAGTCAACAATTCTCAATCGTAGGTCTTCTGAGAGCTCTTTTGTGCGAGGCATCATTCACATCAGGCAATGCTTCTTGTGAAAAGCAAACACAGAACTGCTGTGTGTATTTTATAGGGCAGGGCAGCTGTAACCAACACCTCCAATCTCATCTCATTAGCTCTTGGAGATGTCATTAATCTAGGGGTTCGCATATTTTTTCCACCTGCACTGTAAATGTTTACATGGTGTGTTCAATAAAAACATGACAACATTTCATTTTTGTAGTCCTTTTAATGTTTATATTCAAGCCTCATTATATGGAATGTGGATTCATGCTGAAGGTCCAGAATCCACCATATTTGTAGTATTTTTGTGTACATATCCAAGTCTCATTACATGAAAAAAAAAAGAAAATCTAAATCTAATGTTTAAACATACATATAATAAAGTACAGTGACTTTATAAAGCATAAACAGTTGTACACCTTTATTTACACACCCCATAAAGCTGCATAAAAAATAATTATTGATATTAATTGCTAGGCAATTGTCCAGACTGGAACTTCAGTTTATCACAGAGAACGACGGTGGGAGCTTGGAGTTCATGTTAACCCCAAAGTATCAAATGCTGGTTTTTACTTTTCACAAAGTAAGCATATTACTATTTTTAGATAAAAGTTACAACTGCTTTTCACACATATACATTTCTCCTGCTTCTATGCCCTTTGCAGATGTTACAGTGGTCATAAGAAAAGTCTGCCACAAAACGGTTGCCTAAAAGCAAGTGATGCATTCAGTCCCTATTTAGTTTAAAATCAGTGCTTTGAAAATATTTCAAATACTATATGTTGCATAGGGTTTGGATGATAAATGCTTTGGGTTAACTGAATTCCAAACTGAACTATCTCTACGAAAATATGAGAACTCCCATTCCCATAGGAATTTTGCCACATTCCTTGGATTTTGTCTACCTGAAGAAAATCTAATGTTTAACCCTGAAAGAGATTGTGCCGCAATTCATAAAGCTCAGGTAAATGTATTACAACTGGAACCAATTTCTGATCTCTGCTGCCCAGACACCAGATATGTGACTACAATAAATAATTAATATGGATGTGTTCGATATCTTTTATGTGACCACATTTAAAGCCCCCCTTGCTGTCTCAGTTTTTCAAAAATTAAGTATTGCATAACATTTTGAGATCTTATATAAACCACAGTCCTTTCTTATCGTAATTGTCTACCACCTTTATTATATTCTGTATTCCTCATTTAGACTTCTACACTGGTCAGCCATAAAAATTAAAACTACTGCAAGGTGAAGTGAATATTGGTATATTGTTTGAAGTCTGCGAGTGGAACATTTGTATCTGGCATTTTTACTTAATGGTTAATATTTAATTGATACTTTTTAGCGCAGCTTACTTTGATAATTTGAACACAAAATGGAAATATTCACCTATTCTTCAAGATTGGCCTAGAATTCATGAGTCTTCTGCAAAGTTAAAGCAATTCAATGTCTAGTTGATTAGACTATTGCTATATGTATGCATTGTTTATATCATTTCAATGGAACCTGCAAAAGGGTGGGATATATAAGGCAGCAAGTGAGCCATCAGTTCTTGAATTAAATGTGTTGGAAGTAGAAAAAATGGTCAAGTGAAAGATCTGAGTGACTCTGACAAGGGTCAAAGAGTGATTGATGGATGAGTGGGTTAGAGCATCTCCAAAATGGCAAGTCTTGTGGGGTGTTTCCCGTATGCAATGGTTAGTAGCTACCAAAAGTAGTGCAAGGAAGGACAACTAGTGAACCAGCGTCATGGGCTCCAAAGGCTCATTGATGCACTTGGGGAAAGAAGGCTAGTCCCTCTAGTCCGATCACACAGAAGAGCTACTGTAGCTCAACTTGCTGAAACACGTAATGCTGGCTATGACAAAATGGTGTCAGAGCACACAGTGCATGACAGTTTGTTGCATATGAGACTGCCACATTACAAAATTGTTCTGGAATGGTTTAAAGAACATGAAAAAGAGTGAGGCACTGCCCTCCAAATCCCCCAGATCTCAATTCAATTGAGAATATGTGATATATGATGGAACAACAAATCCAATCCATGTAGGCACCTCACAACTGTCAGGACTTTAAGAATCTGCTGCTTATGTCTTGGTGCCAGATACCATAGGACACATTCAGAGGGCCTGTGGAGTCCACGCCTCAACACATCAGAGCTGTTTTGGCAGCACACGGGGACCTACATAATAGTAGGAATGTGGTTTTAGTGATATAGCTGAGTAGCGCAGACGTTGTTTCAAGGAAGATTCTCTTAAGTTTCTATTCCATGCACCACCTGTTCACCAGTACTCGCAACCCCAATTATAGCACAACTCTCAGCCCTACTCGCCTCAGTACGCAAAGCCTCTCGCCAACCAGCCCTTGCAGCCTTATCCCAACACACAATTCCCCCCTTGCATTCCCAATCCACTGCATACACTACCCATTACTGTCCACCCTCGTCCTCCACAACTAACCTCATTATAACACTCACACTATACCATATTCTAGATACATTTTCCATGTCATTGCCCACATCTCCCCACAATGGTCCTGTTTTTCTTTTCCTAATAAGTTCTCCTCCAGTCACATATATTCTAGTCACGTTGCTTTGTAGTGCCATCCACAACACCACAAGATGCACCTGCTGTCAGTTTATCAGACTGACACCAGACTGATAACTTTATCATTGATGTCATCCCAAAGTGTGCAAATAACAATTTTGTTTTAGGTCAGTCTTGCATTCTAGGTCAAGCATGTGAATTTGCAAATTCAATTTTGAAGTTCTTGACTATTTTGACAGAGGAAAAGAAGCTTACAAAACTACTTATAATTTTGTTAGTTTTGCTAATTTAAAAGCAGCCATAGTTATAAATAGGAATACCAATATAACTTTATTAGACAATGAAAGAAAAATGAATTGGAAATTATCAGTCCACACTCAACTGCAATTTGTAAATTGTAAATGACTTGTCCCAGGAGCAAGATATAATGTTGGGGATTGTATTACTATTAGACTTACATTGCATCATTGCATAGATATGTTGAAAAAAAGACTAAAATCCATTAAGTTCAACTGTGAAGCCCATTATTTTATGCTGTTGTTCCAAAAAGAATGCAAAAAAAACAAAAAAACAAACAAACAATGGGGGGAGGGAGGAAAGGGGAATCCTTCTTGATTCCATAATGGCAATCGAATTTTGCCTTGGAACATAACACTGACAATCATATTCAGCTGGTACACTGGATCCAAGGATTTACAATGCATTCATTACTTCAAATAACGTGATTTACTTCATATTCTGTATATGTCACTCATGTTGTAATTCACTAAACACACATTTGCCTATAAATGGCAAACCTAAATATATCAAAAAGAACAAAAAAATTAGCAATTTAGGTATTCACTAAAGGTATTGCCCTGCTCATGTCAGTTGCATTTCAGATTTAAAAAAAAAAAAACACATTAGTGTTTCAGCTGAAAAAGTTTTAAAAGGTTGTCATGCTAAACATCCAGTATATAGGAAAGTTAAAATATTTCAATATTTTTGACAACACCTGTTTTGGTGCATGGAAAATTAGAATCTCTTAGCATTATGTACCAACATTGAATTAGGTGAGTACAAATGAACTACATGGCCAACACTATGTGGCTGCCATTACTATATATTAAGAAATTAGTTAGTGCCACTGTTTAGCTTGGCCAAATTTTTATACCCAAAAAAATGTAGGCTTCCAAACCATCAAGAAAAATGTTAACTGTGGTGACATGCAAACATTGTCTAGCCTAATTACATTTCTGCAATGTCAATATTAAGTTGCCAAAATCAAATTATTATGTATATATTTAAAAAAAAAAATGGGAAGGGAGTTTTTTTTTCCATATATGCAGTCCATAGCAACAGTCTGTAATTTAGTGCAACTTAAGAAAATAAATGTAAAACAAATAAATTGTTCTGATTTATAGAGTACATTATATATCTTGGATTTGTTTATTTTTGGTAGTTACAGAATATAAGGAGTAAAATAAAATTATAATGTGGAAAGATTTTGTTTTAAATATTTTTACTGGTTCAGATAAAAAGCATTTGTCCCACGCAGGGGAGGTGTGTGAACCATAACAAACATACTCCATTAACACATGCCTCTGAGTGCATTATACATCAAATTTGAACAGTCAATGCCTAATGAAGTGAAAGGGTTAAAACATTAGAACATACGGTACAAGCTGGAGGTTTAGCAGATATCACAATGCATAACAGTTTCGACCTTGGTACTAATAAGCCATTTTCATCATCCTTTTGTTCAGTCTGCATATGTGGGCTGTAAGTGTATGAGCCTGATCTGAACTGAAGTTTATGTACGTGAAATAATCGTGTCATGAATCTACTTTGTATTACTAAGTGATGTGTGGTACCCCGATAGTAATTTCACCCATGTTGGTAGTGATGAGTTAAACTATGGCTTAACTAAAGGGTACACCATTATACTACGACTGAACGAATTGTGCTGTGTTTGATAACAAAGCCAACCTACAGAGGCAAAAAACATCTCAGGAAGGCTCCTTGTAAATGTTTGGTCTGGCATTAACGCAGTGTAACCCCTCGTAATTACTGTCGATGAACCAGTGTCCTAACAATATATATCGTAACGTTAAATACATGCGACAAGTGTGTTATATAGTGATCAGGCGCTGTACGTCAGCGAGGAAGAGTTGTTCTTTTGCTCGTAGTCAATAAATCGGCATTCTGACGCGGGTTTATGTAAGCAGCTGTTCAAAATATAGCACGTGTTAGTTAAACTAAGTGGATTTATACGCCAGCCGACTATTGAGTAGAAGTGAGCATGGAATCGAAGCATGGGGGTTATATTGCTCACTGTTCGTGTGCCAGACTGCATGAAAATGCATGAAAAATGGATTTCAAACTTAGTTTTGTTGTCTAGCGTGTAATCGCCTACGCAGAGGTGCTGTTATCAGTTACATGAGTTGGAGTGTCATCTTATTGCCTATGCAGAGGCAAGTTGATCATGGCCATTTTGGTGTATCGCTGAACATAGTACAACAAATTAAATTTTACATTATACAATCATAGCCTTCCCCTTTGCCAGTTATGGTGGGGCCTGTTGCTGTAGGTCTGTGCCACCTCTAATGCATGTGTCTATGGTAGTACCTGTGTTGAGATGCTTTATTCCGGAGCTCTGTGCGTCTGCCTTTAGCTTAGTGTCCTTGTGATTCCTGTGTCGGTGTTCCTGAATCGTTTACTATGCGTGCCGTTCGTGTGGTCGTGGTGTCGTCGTGCGTTGGTGGATTCACCTATTTACATGGCTGTGGTGCTATCTCGTGGGATTTGGGGTGAATTATATAGGTCGGTGTGTGGGCTGATGGTGAGCTTGCATTGCTCGGTGTGTGTGATTTCACAATTCCTGTCTGTTTCCGGCTGGCTGCAGTGGCTGTTTGCGCTATGTTATTACCGTCTGCGTATTTGTAATGGGTCTGGTGGCATGTAGCGCAGTTCAAGGTCGCATCGTTTCTGGTGTGTCCTTGGGAGTGAGCACCTCCGTCCGGACCAGTGTGACTGTGCGTGTCCGGCGCGCTGCTGCGTGTAAATGGTGTGTGTGCCCTTGTGTATGTCCCTGTCAGGTTTGTTCGTCGTCCTGCCATCAGTCATCCTTTGGATTTATGCTGTTGTGTTGCGACTGGTCGTTTCACATCTATGTGTACGTATATTTTGTGAGGGGGTGAAGTGTGGAGATCCCATCCCCTGTTGCCGTCCCGGATCGCCGTTCCCTCACCCTGTGTGGCAGTGCCGTAATTAGTCTGCCTATTGCGTCGCCATGTGGTTCTGAAAAGTGTCAGAGGCGGTTAGTCGGATCCAGTGAAACCATCGTTTGGTGTAGCGATCCCTGAGATTCGGGGTAGTAGCCTTCATGTCCTCGAATTTCCTGGTTGCTTCCACCTCTTCCACCCATCTGGCAATGGAGGGTGTGGTGGCTTGCTTCCAGTATATTGGGACCGTCGCTTTTGCCGCGTTCAAGAGCCGCGGGATGACCGATTTACTGTATGTCGAAGTAGACATATCCGTGTGGTGTAGGAGGAATGTTGCAGGGGATCTTGGAAGCAATTCATCAGTCACTTCGCGTATCACCTCCCTAATTGTATTCCAGAACGGTCGGAGACGTGAGCATGCCCACCAGATGTGTATGAATGTGCCTCTCTCATTTCCACATCTCCAACACGTATCTGGGATTTCCGAATTCCTGGCGTGGAGCGCTGTCGGCATCAAGTACCATCTGGTGTATATTTTGGATGAGTTTTCTTGCAGCCTTGCCAAGCTCGGTGTTTTTTGTATCAGGGTGATGCTTTTGTCCCAGTCCGCTTCAGACATGGATTCTTCTGGGTCTTCCTCCCAGTTTCTCATGCAGGGGGGTGCTAGTAGGTATCTACCTGTAACCAGCATTGCATATATCTGCGAAATGGCGCGTGGTGTTCCCTTATCTTGCGTACAGAGTAGTTTGAATTGTGTGAGTTCTCTCAGCAATGATGGCTTTTGCGGGATGGATCGGGCGGAACCGACTATCTGTGCTCTCGCCAGTGTGTGTGAAAAAGTAAGTGTCCTGTCCGGATAAAGGTCAGTGACACAGCGGACCTCAAATGGTCTCTGGAGGACATCCATCATGCAAGGGGTCGTCGCGCGTCTCGCCGGGCCCGGTGTGAGGCTGTGGTCCCCCGCTGGGAAGTCTGGGTTGCCTCTCAACGGCAGTAGAAGGACCCGTCGTGAGGTATTACTTCGTGCCTTGTCTGTGCCAGATCTTCATGGTCGCCGCCACAAAAGGGTTAGTGATGTGTTTATGCTTGTATGTGGCCCTGGGAATCCACGGTAGTGTGCGCAGGTCGCAGTTAGTGATGTCGGATTCTAGCTGGGTCCATGGTTTCGTTCCGCTGGCTACGGTCCAGCTGACGACTCCGGTGAGTTGCGCTGCCTGGTAGTATTTCTCGAATTCAGGGAGCGCCAGGCCCCCTCTGAGTTTAGGCAGAGTCAGTTGAGCGTGCGCTATTCGTGGGGATTTGCCTTTCCATATGAACTTGCGGACCTCTGCCCGCAGTGTCACGAAGAATGTTTATGGGGCTGGTATCGGCACCGTTTGGAACACGAAGAGAAGTTTCGGTATAAGCGTCATCTTGACGGCATTTACCCTTCCCAGCCACGACGTGTAGAGGGAGCTCCATTTATTTAGTTCCTCTGTTGCTTTTTTTAGAATAGGGAGGTAGTTGAGGGCGTACAGGTCCGCCGGGTTGGGTGTGAGCCAAACCCCCAGGTACTTCATGTGGTGGTCACACCAGCGGTATGGGTGTTGTCCTTGAAGCGTATGTTTGTGGTCATTGTCGACGGTGAGGTTGAGTATCGCCGACTTAGTATAATTTATTTGAAGGTTGGTGACCAGCCCGTATTCTTCAAACTCTGCCTGTATCGCCGGCAAGGTGGTCTCTGGACATGTGACTACAAACAGCAGGTCGTCCGCATATGTTAGCGTTTTGTGTTGTGTCAATCCAACTGTGAGGCCTTGAATGTTTACGTTCTGTCTGATCCTACGCAGCTCTAGCGTCAACGTGAAGATCAGGGGCGGAAGTGGGCACCCCTGTCTGGTCCCGTTGTAGATCCGGAACGGGTTCGTCAGCGCTCCGTTTATCCGAATTAGTGCCGTTGGGCAGGTGTAGAGTGTGTGGCGAAACCAACCTCGACACTATGAACTGGAGAAGCCTGGTTGCCCGCCTGCTGCCTTTTGACTATGGCCCTGGGAGATTGGGCCCTTTAAATAAACGTATTCGGCCCTAACAGAGTGCATGTCACTCATTCTGGCCCTTTAAATACAGTGGGGTCATTCGGTACTTGCCCTGTGTGAGCGGGGATACCCCAGATAGCTATGCCATGGAGCCCATTCATATAATAAAAAACTATGGGAAAGACTTTAGCTCCATGGCAATTGAACTGTATGTGTGTGGTCTGAGCACCATTCAATAATGTGCACTCAGACCTAAGCTATCTGGGGATATTTTGCATGTCTTTATTTTATGTAGTAAATGTAACCTTGTTTATTTTATGGTATTTTATGTATTTTTGCAACCATGTGCTCAATGGAGTCTTGTCTCTGTCCTGGGAGGTAATTGGATTACTTCTCCATTGTCTCCAGGAGAGAGGGCTCTGTAAAACCGGTCTGAGCCGGAAAGCCATGCTGGCAGGGGGTTTTAAAAGATACTGTACTAACTTTTGAACCCCTGGTCTGATTCATGCCATTTTTTTAATATGTTATTCCCCTGAATGGATTGATTGTGGATATGTATTTTTATGTGAATGTGATGTATGGTTTTAGAGTTATGAAAGTTGGGTAGAAAGTATGTTTTAACTGTATGTGTAATTCAGTTTCCTCTCAGGATAAGAGGAGGGAATATGTGGGATGTAACTGTGATGTGATTGGTTGTTTTATACCTCCCTGTGGGCGGACCTGTATTTGCAACAACTGTAATAAAAACCAGGCTGGGTGGGCCAGCACCTGAGTTCCTGTTTAACCCTCAAAGTGAAGTGTCGTCTCATTATTGGGGGAGGATTTATTGCATGCTGTTCCAGTTTGACTGCTAGGAGTGCAAACCTATTCGTATGGTTCCTATTCAACTGTCTACAGCATTCAGAGGCTTGAGAGGATTCATATGCTTCTCCGATACGGTGATTGTGGTGTCTGCCAGAGTGCTTGGAGTCCTCAGGAAACGCTAGGAGCATCCTTTAACGGAGGTACCCAGTCGGGGTGCCAGGCGATCCGTTACATTGGTGGCAAGCAGTGGGATGGCGTCCTAGTGCGAGGTAAAGCAGCTCAAAGACACAGTTCGTTTGGAGTTACAATTTGAGGGCAACGTTAGTATTCGTACAGCGCCCCTGGTCACAGCATACATGACCTATCGCTTTGAGAGTGACGCGTACAGGGATGAGGTCATGAGATAGTTAACCAGATATGGCCCGAATCCTTCAACAGAGACGCTTATGGCAACCGTGCGCAAGTTGGATGCGGAGAATCGAGCGGCATGGGAATACGAGTGCCGATTGCGGAGATTGGGGCTGTGGCCAATTGGTCTCTCTGCCCAGCGGCATTGTGTGGTACAGGGAGCTGAAGGGGCCGTCCTTGCTCCCCAGCGGCAGTGTGTGTTACAGGGAGTTGAAGGGGTCGTCATTCCTCCCCAGCGGCGGTGTGTACCCCAGGGAGCTGAAGGTGCCGTCCTTCCTCCCCAGCGGCAGTGTGTACCCCAGGGAGCTGAAGGGGTCATCCTTCCTCCCCAGCGGCAGTGTGTATCCCAGGGAGCTGAAGGTGTCGTCCTTCCTCCCAGCGGCAGTGTGTACCCCAGGGAGCGGAAGGTGCCGTCCTTCCTCCCCAGCGGCAGTGTGTGTTACAGGGAGCTGAAGGTGTCGTCCTTCCTCCCCAGCGGCCGTGTGTGTTACAGGGAGCTGAAGGTGCCATCCTTGCTCCCCAGCGGCAGGACAATATATGGAATGGGGAGACAGTTGGTCCCCCTCTTCACCAGCAGACAAGTATGGAAGGTTTTGGAGATAATTGGCTGGCCAAAGTAAGGCAGCGAGTGGCCCAGTATGGGGATGATGTACCCATGGAGACATGCCGGGTGATCTGGAACCAGGTCATGGCCGAGCGAAACACAAGGCTGGGCCGAGAATTTCAGCGGGCGGAAGAGAGAAAGCGTCAGGGAGAGGAGCTTGTTACCCCCTCTCCCCAGCGGCAGTCTACATTTCAGGGAGAGGAGCTTGTTACCCCCTCTCCCCAGCGGCAATCTCCAGTTCAGGGAGAGGAGCTGGTTACCCCCTCTCCCCAGCAGAAGCATAACCCACCAAGGGAGACACTAAACCCCTCACCAGCGCAGATGGGACCGTGGTCTCTGCGCTCAAGCTACAGGGAGTATGGAGGGTCAGCCCTGCTCCCCAGCGGCAGAATATTTTACCGGGAGGGGAGAGTCTCGTTCCCCCTCCCCAGCGGCAGCCTAGCCCACCAAGGGGAGACACTAAGCCCCTCACCCGCGCAGATGGGACCGTGGTCTCTGCGCCCAAGCTACAGGGAGTACGGAGGGTCAGCCCTGCTCCCCAGCGGCAGAATATTTTACCTGGACGGGAGAGTCGCGTTCCCCCTCCCCAGTGGCAGCGTAGCCCACCAAGGGGAGACAGTAAGCCCCACACCAGCACAGATGGGACTGTGGTCTCTGCGCCCAAGCTACAGGGAGTACAGATGGTCAGCCCTGCTCCCCAGCGGCTGGAAGTGTGTAAGGGAAAGGAGTTTGTTACCCCCTCTCCCCAGTGGCAACCTAACCCACCAAGGGGAGATGTTAAACCCCACAACTGTGCAGATGGGACTGTAGTCTCTGCACTTACAGCACAAGGGGTAGGGATGGTCGGTCCTGTCCCCCAGCCACAGAGCGGTGTATGCAGAGGGGAGACAGTCGGTCTCTCCCTCCCACAACCAGGCTCCAACCAGGCTACTTCCGCGGTAGTACTGGCACCAGGGCAGAGTACCGCTGGTCTCTGCCCACTCAGCAACCCACCAAGGCAGACTACCAGTCCCCCAAACAGCCGTGGTGAGACACCTAGACCTGGACAAAGTTCTCCTCCACCCAGGTGTAGTAACCAGTTATGGTAGGTGGGCTGTACTGCGGTTTCTGATTTTTGGGTGGGTTGCTGGACTAACCAGGGCACTGACCGGCAGGAGGTCAGGTACCCTGTTAGTCTAATTGGTAAAGGAGAGAAGTGTGGCGAAACCAACCTCGCCACTATGAACTGGAGAAGCCTGGTTGGCCGCCTGCTGCCTTTGGACTATGGCCCTGGGAGATTGGGCACTTTAAATTAACGTATTCGGCCCTAACAGAGTGCATTTCACTCATTCTGGCCCTTTAAATACAGTGGGGTCATTCGGTACTTGCCCTGTGTGAGCGGGGATACCCCAGATAGCTATGCCATGGAGCCCATTCATATAATGAAAGACTATGGGAAAGACTTTAGCTCCATGGCAATTGAACTGTATGTGTGTGGTCTGAGCACCATTCAATAATGTGCACTCAGACCTAAGCTATCTGGGGATATGTTGCATGTCTTTATTTTATGTAGTAAATGTAACCTTGTTTATTTGATGGTATTTTATGTATTTTTGCAACCATGTGCTCAATGGAGTCTTGTCTCTGTCCTGGGAGGTAATTGGATTACTTCTCCATTGTCTCCAGGAGAGAGGGCTCTGTAAAACCGGTCTGAGCCGGAAAGTCATGCTGGCAGGGGGTTTTAAAAGATACTGTACTAACTTTTGAACCCCTGGTCTGATTCATGCCATTTTTTTAATATGTTGTTCCCCTGAATGGATTGATTGTGGATATGTATTTTTATGTGAATGTGATGTATGGTTTTAGAGTTATGAAAGTTGGGTAGAAAGTATGTTTTAACTGTATGTGTAATTCAGTTTCCTCTCAGGATAAGGGGAGGGAATATGTGGGATGTAACTGGGATGTGATTGTGATACCGGAGAAACTGATGGAAGCCAAGCACAGAGAAGTGGACACAGGTTTCTTCAGGAAGGAAGAGATTCTTTATTCGATTCACCGACCGGGGCTCAGAGGGACTAATGTCACCAAAATACAACAAGATCTGAGCCCAGAACTGACTGTGTAAATGCATAATATAGACATATAGCTCCTCCTATAGTTAACTCTACCCACATATATTCTTTACCCAATCAGCTGAACAAAGCCTACATTCCTTTACCTGTTAGACCACATGGCTCACCCAGAACAATGGAGGAGGGGAAGTGTTTTCAGTTTCTGCATTCCTGCACTTGCTCAATACAGTGTTGATTGTATCTTAGCTACGTGTAACTGACTAACTGATACACCAACATTTACACATATGCCACATGGCAATCTTGTCCTAGTAAATTTATTTTTACT
The DNA here is from genome assembly GCF_036172605.1 of Pelobates fuscus. Lineage (NCBI taxonomy): Eukaryota > Metazoa > Chordata > Amphibia > Anura > Pelobatidae > Pelobates > Pelobates fuscus. Next base: position 139,901,388 of record NC_086319.1, read on the forward strand.
GAGATTCCACCACATTCCCCCCTTTGATGCTTCTGATATTTCACAATTCCAGATGCATCACTTAACCATAGTTTGCTTACACCTCAGGTTGCCATGAATCAGAACAGACCTCGTAAGCATCTTAGCATCATTACAAATTCCTTCAGCACTCCTCATTCTGAATATATTCTCTCTGGGCTAAGGGTTCATACTTGCAAACAGCCATTACATGTGCAGCTGTTTTCCTTTCTGTTGTGCTCTCTATGACACTCTGTATGGACCTAATTACCAATGGAACCAAACATGGTAGAAAGAGACACACTATAATCAACATGACTCCTCCTACCAATGTCTTGATCCCTCCAAGCTGCTCGTACCTACTTCCAAACCAACTACTAGAATTGTACCCGTTCCAGGCTTAAGTCGGTACATGCGTCAGTTTAGCCATGTGGCTTGTGAGATCAGCCACTGCCTGCCCTTCATCATCTATGTGCAGACAACAGTTGCTGAGATTGAACTTTCCACATACACCTCCTTCTATTTGCACTGGAAGTGAATGGAGGACTTTATCAACAGCCCAACTGGTTTACCTAGTAAGAAGGCTATGTGCTTTACAGAGGAATCCATAATTGCCTAATGGTAGAATGAGGCTTGAATCCCTGTATTAGAATACAATAACACTTCATGGGCATACAGTTTGGCTGTTAACCAGTTCCCTCACATATTACATCCCTCCTATTGGCAATGAAGCGCGCTAAGGTAGCCAGTGCCACTCATTATCTTCCCAGCTACCTACATTCAAGGATGCTAGCTTCTTTTTATGATTCACATCATAAACTTTAACTCTCAAGGTCTCTCCTGTTTCAATTGGCAACAAGAAGAAGGATGGTTTGAGCATACCTAATACACATGCCCCTTCCCAGTCCTGTGGTAACTCCGAATAGGCTTTCTTACCACAGATCCAGTACAAATTTGCTGGTGCTTTCCAACTAGATGTAGCAGATAGGTCAAACCACACATCCTTTAAATTGGTATAACTTGCAAACGGGTTAGGTGGTTCTGAGACATTTGAAGCCGACCACCAGGTTGTATTCTTTGTAGTATCATCATAAGCTTTTTGCCCTAGACAAGTTAGTTCTCCTACAGATGTGTTAAACATTATTCCTTTTCTTGCTATGCAAACATAACCTATAATGGAGGTCTTTAATCGCCACTCAGATTTACCTCTAACACTCATTTGATAATCGGCTTGAGAAGATATTAACTGTTCAAATGTCTCAGAACCGGAATACATTACCTCCTTTGCTTCCCATGGCCATTGGTCTCCCATGTTAGTACCTCCACACACATAGCAGTTGGTTACATTAAGACTACCAGCAATACTCTCGGCTAAATCAATAAACAAGTTCTTAGCATTATGGGGGATCTTATTTTCCACACTCATCTCCTCATAGAAGGAATGAAAAACCTGATGAGTCTGGGTTGCCACAGTATCGGTCTCTATTCATATAAATAATATTGTCCCAGGATCCAAACCTGTTCCATATATCTGAAACCCAAATAAGTTCACAAACCTATCTAGGAATCGTTCTGATAAGTATATGGACTGGGTTACACTCCCTAGACTTACAATATGGCTTGGTAGGCAACTTAGTAACAATCATATCCTTATCTACTATCTGTCCCCAAGTTGCCCACCCCACACAAGACCAATATGGGCAATAATTATAATCCCTATCTGGGCATTTTGGACTTACGTACTTATTTTTACTACTGGGACAAATATACTTATCGTTAGACCCATACCTTCTCTTCCACTTAAGATCCCTGCATACATTCCACGGTTTTCTACCACTTGATATCGCCTTACATGCATCAAATAGCAGAACACCCGAAGAATGTACGGTTTCTAATACTGTTTTATTTATTAGGGTCCCCTGTGAGTCTCCATTCCGGAGGGTCAACCAAATTGAACGGGGTTGATACTCTGGATTGAAGCACTTAGGTTCGCCTACTCCTAAATGGCATACACTATACTCTATACCTAAGTATCTACACCTTGATACATATCCTTTACATTCATATTGTGAATGCCAAATTAGGGTCTGGGAAATATGATTACCTGTTATAGTAGTCTTAATGCAAACCTCACAGCTAGGTGTGTCGGTACCTCTACCTTCCTGAATAATAAAAAACATAAAAATACACATTATCAAGAGCACTTCTTTCGATGTCTTCATCCTCAGTCTTCGTCCGTGCGATGGCACCTCAGCTTCCAGGGGGTAAGGGCTGCAAGGAATGGAGTTCTGCAGGTCCTCTCTTCCCTTCACAGAGGTCCCTTCGAGACACCCTGGCTATGTCACGCGGGTGAGTGGTCTGGCTTTATTATGGCCGACAAAACACTCACTTACTGATCTCTTTAAACACACTTGTAATCCCAATATCTCCTCGTTACTCCGACTGAGTCATGCGCTTTAACCGGATCTTGCAAGGATTCTCTGGATCTATGGTAGCTTGTCAGGAATCTGCCGCTGTTTTTTTTTTTTTTTTTTACCCTAGCATGGAGTCACTTCTACAACCTTTACAACTGTTGGGGTAGATAAAAGAACAACATAGGGACATCTCCACTTGGAACCTAATGGAACAGTGTTCCATTCTTTTATCCACACTTGATCCCCTGGATGGTAAGAATGAACAGGTGGATAAATATTCACAGGTAATCTATCTTGTACCCATTTCTGTACCTCCTCCATAGTTTTACCCAACTCTACAACCTGCTGCCGGGTAATTCCTTCTCCCAACTGACTCAAATCCCCCCTTAAGTTACCAAGTATGGAAGGTGGATGCCCATACATAATTTTTCAGCAGTACCCCAGAAACAAAAGAAAGCATCTTTGAGGTCTAGGAAGGTATAGTAGGTTGCCCCACCTGGTATTAAAGCAAGCAGATTATAGGGGATGGGTACCACTGGGTGTATATTATTATTATTGCGTTTAGATCTTGTACAGGATGATACTCATCTGATCCCGGCTTCTGAACAGGTAATAATGGAGTGTTCCAAGGGGAGGTACAGAACTTTAGGATGTCATACTTTACACACTTATCCACATAGGTTTGTATATTTTCCTTAGCCCTCTATAATATATGGTACTAACTAAGGATAACAGGATACGCTCCAAGCTTTAATTCAATGTGTATTGGTGGAATATTGCGAGCAAGTCCTGGAGGATTATTCTCTGTCCATATTCTTGAAATGTCAAATAAGGATTCATCACTCTTAGGGTCTGTATTTGTTATTATAGAGTAGAAGTGCCATTCTTCTTCCCTTTGCACCGATACTGATATTATGCCTGGTGATCTATTAAACTTCAGAGACGTTGATCCGTTGGGTTTAAAAGTTATCTGGGCTTGAAGCTTTGATAATAGATCTCGTCCTAGAAGCTGAACTGGACACTCCAGCATATATAGGAACTGGTGCTTAACAAAATGGCCTCCTAGAATACAAGTATGACTCCTGAGAATTGGTCTAGCAGCGCTTTTCCCAGTAGCTCCTATCATAGTTATAGTCTTCCTGAAGGAGGAGCAACTAGGTTAGTTACCACAGAGTACTCAGCACCAGTGTCAATCATGAAAGAGCTCCTCTTTCCCTCTATTGATACATCGACCATAGGCTGCACTCGGCTATAGGGGGATGGAGCCCAGTCGGTATCAATAGTCTTCCATGACAGTGTCAGCCAGACCGACAAAATCTCTATCTTCTCTATCCCTTAATCTCTGGGTAGGGGAATAGTATATACTTCCCTGAACACCTCCTCTGTTACTACTGTCATTCCCTCCAAGACTTTCTCTATAGCCACCTCTGTAACCATCTCGTAACCTTCTCTCTTGTCTTATCTACAACTTGCTTTATATTCCCTCTGTGGGCAGTCACTTTTCCAATATCCTTCCTCTCTACAATACGCACAGTGATTCCTACTTCCTCCCTTACTCAGCCTATTCTCAACTCCTCTATTCACCTCCCTCCCCTGTCTCTCTACACTTATGATAGCTACAGCTAGCATATCTGCCTTCATCCTCATTTTACGTTCTTCATCCTGCTTTGTTTCAATCTCCCTGTTCATATACACCTGACTTGCAATTTCCATTAACTGTGATATGGACATTCCTACAAATCCCTTTAACTTTAGCAATTTTCTTTTGATATCACCTTGGGTCTGGCTGACAAATGCTGAGTTGTTCATTCGAGAGTTCTCAGGGGCCTCTGGATTAAAAGAAGTATATAATCTATATGACTCCAGCAATCTCTCATAGAAAGCACTAGGTGACTCGTCTGCTTTCGTAAAGGAATTATGGGTCTTCCAATTAAACAGATCAGTCATGGTGAACGGGACATAAACAAATACAGGGTCTGCCAACTGTAATTGACCATTAATATCAATGTGTGGGGGACCAGGGGTAAGCTGCAGTGGCATTTGTAAATGTCAAAGTTGGAGGGCACCGGTCATTTGTCAGGTTAGGGTGGGACTTAGATAGGGTTGTTTAGTCATAGGTTCCGGTCGGGGAGTGGTGAGGTAGGTGGAAATGGATAAATTAATTTTACTGGTCAGTAACTTGGTAAACAAAATGTTTCGGACAGGGCTAGGAGGAGCCTGACCAGTAACCAAAATTGGTAAAAGTGTATTCCAGCGTCCTATACCATTGACCATTTCATCCAGTTGTATTTCAAAACTAATTTACTGTTACTAAAGGCACACAAGGCTCAGTAATTATAGTGTTATGTCAGTGGTTATGGTGTTATCAGTGGTTATGGTGTTTTCAGTAATTATGGTATTGTCAGTGGTTATGGTGTTTTCAGTGGTTATGCTATTATCAGTGGTTATGGTGTTTTCAGTGGTTATGGCGTTTGTTTTCAGTGATTATGGTATTATCCGTGGTTATGGTGTTTTCAGTGGTTATGGTGTTATCAGTGGTTATGGTGTTTTCAGTGATTATGGTATTGTCAGTGGTTATGGTATTGTCAGTGGTTATGGTATTATCAGTGGTTATGGTATTATCAGTGATTATGGCATTGTCAGTGGTTATGGTGTTTTCAGTGATTATGGTATTGTCAGTGGTTATGGTGTTTTCAGTGGTTATGGTATTATGTAATTTCTGAGAATTATCTGATTCAGTGGATCAGAGTTACTGTTATTAAGAATTCTCCTCACAATTTTGACTGCTAATAATAAAACTGAACAATAATAAAAAAACACTAAAATACCCTTCCACCAAAAATGGCCTCAGGGTACAAGAACCAGTTGGGGGGGTAGGTAGGCACAGAGAGCACAGGTGGACATACCAGCTGCACCAGTTCTTGCTAAAGAATCTAGTTGAGGGATGGTCAGATAGGTCAGATTCCATTGGGGATGGACAAACCAGTTTTTGGTAACCATCTAGTAACACAAACTGTTTTAAACAGTCAAAATATGGAAACTGGTCATAGAATTCAAACATAATAGATACCGCCACATGTACACGCTGCACTAGATTTAAATCAAGACAGATTACCACAGAGGCCATTCTCTACTACATAAGGTAGCCAATTTAACCCCAAAATCACACACATTATATCCCTTTTTAAAGTTATTTAGCATACATTCTAAGGGATCAACAATCTTTGAATTCTGGCGCATCCATACTTAGCAACGGAGCGTCTAATTCAAAGAAACACAACAAACACATAGATGTGAATTTTATAACGTTTGATTTCCCTGATCGACATCACTGGTATCTTTGGACCTCTAATTGGATCCCTAATTGGATCATTGGATCAATAGACTTCTTGCAAAACGTGAAGATAATAAGACCAAGAAATTGGGGGGAGAAGAAACAGCATAAAGGTCATAAAGGTCATAATGGTCAAAGCACAATAAAGCCAAGACCATAGACATTGACTACAAAGACAGATTGTTTTCAAGATAAGATAAAGAAAAGGAGAAGTTGGTGAGAAAGTGAAAGTGGAAAGGATAAGGGTCCCTTGACACAATAGTAAATAAAGATGGCGATGCCAAAGATCTCAAAAAAAACCAAGGAGGTCAAAAAAGATAATAAAAATGAAAAAGTGGTTTCTAACTTTTTCTCACCACATAATAAACAGAATGAGGAATTATCCTTTCTGGATGAATCAACATTTGAAGATAAAAGAGTTTCAATAACCAATTTTCAAGATTTTATAAAAACAAGCCTGGACAATCAAACTGAAATTTTTAAAAAAGAATTAGAAAATAGCACAGCTCAAATGACAAGACAAATGGAAGAAATTAACAGAAAAATAGTAAAAGTGGAAGAATTTCAAGAACAAATAACTAACCATTATAATCTAATCACAGAAGAACAAACCAAAATAAAGGTGGAAATAAACAATTTAGAAGATCGAGTAAATATGATGGAAGAAAGAATGAGAGCTAAAAATATACGGATAAAAAATATTCCAGAAGATATCTCTCATGATAAAATCAAGGACTATTTGAATGGGCTGTTTGCAGCACTAAACTTACAAACTCAAGTTTCGGCAGTGTGTATGGAAAACATATACAGAATTAAGAAGCCACAGGGAATCCAGAATGCTTTTCCTAGAGATACGATGGTTACTCTCCACTCCCTGATTGCCAAGCAGCAAATAATAAATGCAATAAGAAATAAAAAATTCTCAGAAGAGGATAAACTTAAAGATATCCAAATTTATCAAGACCTACCCAGAGCAGTAAGAATGGAGAGAAAAAGATATTTTGAAAAATTAAAACCATTGAAAGAAAGAAATATCGGATATCGATGGGGACCAGGCAAGGCCATTACAATAAATTGGAACGATACAAGGAAAGTCCTTCTGAACCCAAAAGAATTAGAAGAATGGACAGCTCAACAATTTAAGTGATAAGGAGAGAAAACGCAAGAACTTTGGCAAAAAAAAGGGGAAGAGGAGGGGAGAAAGAGATAAGAGATGGGAGAGAGGAAGGATTTTTTTTTTTTTTTTTTCTCCCCCGACAAGAGTGCTGAATATGAAATTGTGTATGGGATATGTTATCCCATGGATAAATTAATATGAGACTTTTAATGTACATATAATAGATGAATGATGGGATATAATTTAAAAGGAATTTTTTGGGAATAACAGTATAAATCACTAATGGAGGTGGGAGATGCATTTCAGGACTAAGGGAAGGGGCTTTGCACAGGGGGTATCACAAAAAATCAGAAGGATAAAATGATATTGTATATACGGAGGGGTGCGAATTTGAGTGTGATACTTTGATAAGGGATACACAAAGAGATAAATTAACAAGAGTTTGGTCAAACATAACTACACAATAGATAGAGTTTGGTACAGGGGATAGAAATGAATGAATTCTGTTTACGGATAAAATATGAGAGGTAATCCTTATAAGTATAAGAGGTAACAAGGGAGTAATATAAAAAAAAATGTGAGCACTTAAATATCAAGATTTACAGTATATTTTCACTAATGGAGTTGGAAGATGCATTCCGGGATTAAGGGAAGATTTTTGCACAGGAGATATCATAAATAATCCGAAGGTTATAATGATACTGTATAACACGGAGGGGTGTCTGTTCGTGATATTTTGATATGGGATATATAAAAAATAGATAAATTAGTAAGAGATTTGTTTAAATATAATATAGAATAGATGGAGTGCTGTGTAGGGGATATAAATGAACACGATAATATAAAATTTCGCATGGATAAGGTGAAATAAGGGACTAAGGGTAAAACAATACGAACACTTAAGTATCAAGGGAAAATATACAGTTTCACTAAAAGCCCTGTGAGAAGAATCAGTGATTTATGGAAGATTATAAATAATTAGAATGGGGGGGGGGGGGGGGGAATGAGAGGTAAGGGTCTTTTTTTTTTTTTTTTTTTTCCTCTCTTCTTCCTTCTCTCTCTGCCCAGTATGAGGGACAGACAGAGGGAAGGAGAAAGATTGGCTGCTTTTGCTCGGATTCCCCCTGAGTAGCTACCACTTTAAGGTCAGAGATAGACCTTAGCCCTAGACATAAGATATTGTCAAGGCTTACAGGTTGAAGAGATGATTAATTTTTATTATCTCTTGAAACAACAAGTAAGAATGTTTGGGAATGGGTTACTCTGTACTATGAGAGCTCAGACGTGTGTGAATGAAATGGGAGAGAGGGCAGCAGGAATAGGTGTTACAGGAAAACATAAAACATGAAGTGTATCTCACTAAATGTACAGGGGCTAAATACCCCATATAAAAGAGCTATGATGAGAGGATTGCTCAAAAAAAAAGGAATAGATTTAGCGATGGTGCAAGAGACACATTGGATACGGGAAGATAGGACTAGATGGAACGATGAAGGATATGAGATAATCTCACAAGCAGCCTTGATTAAGAAAAAGAAAAGAGGAGTGGCCATAATCCTTTTAAAAAGAATAAATAGAGAAATCATATATGAAGATATAGATATAGAAGGACGGTACCAGATATTAATATGCAAGTTGGAGGAGAAAGTTTACACTTTGGTAAATGTATACCTCCCAAATGTACTACCCACTAAATGTTTTAAAGAGATTATGGAAAAGGTAGAAAGGGTCAAGACAGGATTATTAGTTATTGCAGGAGACTTTAACTGTGTGGTGGATACAGCTTTGGATAAAAAAACAAAAAATAATAAACCCATAACTAAACATTTGATAAATCAAGCTAGGATTCTGAGAAACTCACTTTTAGAAAATAACTTATTGGATATATGGAGAGTATATAACACAGAGGGAAGAGAATATACACATTTTTCAAGGGTACACTCTTCACTTTCCAGAATTGATCTTGTGTTGGGGGAAGCTAATTTAGTGGAACAAATAAAAAGCATATATATAGAAGAGAATGTCTGGTCAGATCATAGCTATACTATTTTTTCTATAACCGACGTTAAAAAGTACAGATCTAAGACGACCTGGCGTTTAGACGACAGTATTTTGAAGAATAGTAAAGATCAGTTACAAATTAGAGAACTGATTCAACTGTACTTTAGTGAGAATATCTCAGAAGAACTCCCGATAACCACTATTTGGTGCGCATTCAAAGCAGTGGTACGGGGGTATCTGATTAAACTTAAGAAAAGGATTCAAAGAGATAGAGGTCTGACCAGAGAAAAACTATATATAGAGTACTATAAGTTGGCCAGAAGAAACAAAATATCTTTAAGTAGTGAATCTTTCAAGCAACTCTCTGAGATTAAAATGAAAATAGAAAAAATGGAGAAAGAACGAATAGAGAAAAATCTGGAGAGGATGAAATCCAATTTTTATTATGACAATAATAAGATTAATAAGTGGTTAACAAAAAAACTTAAAAACACAAAAAATGGTAAAAATAGGATTAGTTGTATTAGAACCGAATCAGGAATCTGTAGAAAACCAGAAACAATAGCAAAGGCGTTTCAAAAATACTATGAAAAGTTGTATAATTTACCAAATCAATCAAAAGAAGCAGCTATAAACGATTATCTGAGGGAGATTAGGTTCCCTAGGATTTCGGAAGAACAGAAAATAATGCTCAATGCCCCTCTACAAATTGTGGAATTTACAGGTGCAATTAAAAAACTAGTGAACTATAAGACTCCCGGCCCAGATGGTCTGACTAATAGATTTTATAAGGTCTATGGAGATATATTGGCAGATTACTTGACTAGAACATATAATGAAATCTCTCTGAAAGGTACAGGCCATAGAGAACTATTACAAGCAAATATAATTCCTATCCATAAAAAAGATAAGGATCCGCAAGATCTAAAGAATTATCGCCCGATATCACTTATCAACGTCGATTCAAAGTTATTTTCATCTATATTGGCAGATAGGTTGAAAAGGATAATTATGGAATTGGTAGACAGAGATCAGATAGGGTTTGTCCCAACCAGACAAGCTAGCACTAATATAAGAAGAATGATTAATGTTCTGGATTGGAGTGATAGAATGCGAATTCCCCTCCTGACCCTGTCACTGGATGCAGAAAAGGCCTTTGACAGGGTCGGGTGGGGATATATGATGGGAGTATTGAGGGCAATGGGCATAGATGGATGGATGCTGTCGGCAATAGGCTCTATTTATCAAAATCCTATGGCGAGGGTAGTGGGCATAGATTTATGTTCAGACTGGTTTCCATTGAAAAATGGCACACGGCAAGGGTGCCCACTCTCACCTATTTTATACATTCTCTCAATGGAACCCTTTGCAATCAGAATAAGAGAGAACCCGGATATCCGGGGAGTACCAACTACGGATAGAGAACTAAAAATAAGTATGTACGCTGACGATACCATTTTGACTCTAATAAACCCAATTAAATCAATTGATAATTTGATAAAAGAAATAGAAATGTTTAGCATTATCTCAAATTACAAAATAAACTCAGATAAAACGATTGTCTTATTTAAAAACTGTAGCAAAGAGTGGAAAAGTGAATTTTTGAAAACTTATAGCTTTGTGGATGCGAAGGGGAGTTTTGAATATCTTGGGGTAATAATATCGGAGAATTTGGATAAAATGGTGGAGATCAACTTTACTAGGCTTTTGAAATCCACTGGGATATCGTTAAAAAAATGGAACCCCTTGTTTCTGAGTTGGTTAGGAAGGATAAAAGTAATCAATGCGTACATAGTGCCTAGATGGACATACTTTTTTAGAATGGTTCCGTTAAAAATCCCTCTACCATGGTTGGAGATAACACAGAGGCTTATTAAAAACTTTATTTGGAAGGGGAAAAAACCACGGATTGGATTAGATCAATTAACAAATAATACAGAGCAGGGAGGGGTAAACTTCCCGAACATAATAAGCCACTATGAGGCCTCTATTATATTCCACACTCAGTTATTAAATAAAAAAGATTCTGAAAAAACGGGCTGGTTTCGCTTAGAGACCCGAGCCCTAAATGGTAAAGAACTGACTAGGTACATTTGGCAACCCAAGAAAACTGAAAAAGAAGTTAGCAGTGTAATTCTAGAATATCTGTTGAATGAATGGAATAAGATTAGAAAAAAATTAAATATCCTGGGAAACACTTTTGGGTTTATGAGGATAGAAATATTAGAAGCCCTATTGCCAGACTTAAAAATAGACTCTTGGAAGGATAGGAAAATTGAAACTTTGGATGATATAATAATAGGAGATAGAATCAAAGATTTTGTAACTCTGTCTGGGGAATTTGGTCTTCTTCAGGATGAGGCTTTTCGATATTTAAGAATAAAATCCTTTATGGATAAATCACTTGCTAAGAGTAATATAAGTAGTAGTATCCTCATAAAACAGATCTTTGGAAATAATAGTACTCGAAAAAACATGGCAAAATGCTACGCCCTTATAAGAGCGACCCCCAAAAATATAAGGTCTAAACAAATAAAAAGTTGGGAAAAAGAATGTAATTTAAAAATAGACCCAACAAAGTGGGGGGATATGTTGATACAGTTAAAAAGAAATGTTCACAACGATATATTGTTTGAGACTCAGTATAAAGTTTGCTATCATTGGTATTTAGTGCCAATGAGACTAAACAGAATTGATCACAATGAATCTAAAATATGTTGGAGATGTGGAAGTAATTTGGGAAGTTTTGTCCATATCTGGTGGAGTTGTGGATTAATTAAGAGGTTATGGGATGAGGTTTTTAGAAAATTGTATGTTTGGGACAAAATTCTTATAGAACAATCTTCAGTAAGGGCCCTCTTACACCTTCAATGGCCTGAGTTATTAAAATACCAACAATTTCTGGTCTGCCACTCTTTTATGGCAGTAAAGATATTGATAGCACGGGGGTGGAAGAGCTCCGTGACAATTGAGTTCAAACATTGGGAGAAACAATTAAAACTTCAGATTAATAACGAGATAGGGCTTTTTAAGAGGAAGGATAGTGTACAGAAATATGAAATGGGGAAAAAGTGCTTAAAACTCTTAGAAACTAATGAGCAATAATAGTAATCTTTTGTGATGTATACACAGAAATGTTAATAGATAAAAATGACTTTGTATGTTTAAATTTTATTGTAATTTGCTGCCTACTCCCACAAATGTAAGAATGTATGAGGTATGATGTATGAATGAACTGTGAAATATGTTTTATGATTTAGTTTGGAGGACTGGATGTCTACTAATACTGTGGAAATTGTCTACATGTTTACATGATATAATGTTTTGATATGATGAGAAAATTTTTTTAAAATCAAATAAAGATATATTTGCAAAAAAAAAAAGAAACACAACAAACACACCTCCAACAGTCACACTCGTTTCCCTGGCAACAGCACCATTTGGCACAGTTACTAGGTCAAACTCATACAACAAAACATACAGGGAATTCCCGTACACACACAGCTGTTACACCAGTCAGTAAATAACTAATACTGTGCCCTTTGGCGAAACTATACAGTCACCGGCGCTATAATTCTCTATATCTGAATTACCCGTCTATAACATACCCCAGTAACATCGTCTTTACAAACAGTAATTATAGTACGGTTAGCATTGGTTAGAGTACAATTTAAAGTCACAGTTCAATTAGTAGTGGTTATGGTGTTAAACATACAACATAGACAACAGTTATTAGTAGTTATTTACAATATCAGTAGTTATTATACATGGTTATGGTACCGTGCGCTATAATACAGTTACACACTATTCACACTCTCGCTAGACGGCAGAGCTCACGCTATCTGGCAAGATATACACTCTACTACAACAATCTTTAACACATTTACAATTCCCAACTAATCTATTGGCCAGTACCTTGATGGACTACCTAAAACAATTTACATCCGTTTTGGTTAGCCACGCTGCCCAAACACCACATATAGCGAACTAGAGGGCGGAATTTACACAGAACCCTCTTAGTCTATATACTCTATCAAAAATCTAGTGGGTTCCAAATTTACACGCCTTCCTACTTAGCCAAGATAGGTTGAGATCTAGCGGACCGAATTTACACAGACGCCGCTTAGTCTCCCGGTCCCTCCGACCTAGCGAACGTAATATACACCCTAGAACGCTAGTCTAGACAAGACACCGGTGTCCGGCTAGGGCTATTTACACCAGAACCCCGCCTGACTCCAAACCAAAATTAAACGGGCTTACTAAAGGGCGTTTAATTGAGCGGTGCACCTTCGCTCCTTCCCTCCACTGGAGGGGGCAGATTCCATACACAAATAACCCCTTATGGGCCTACCGCACAATCGGTATCCAATACCCCTAGTGGGTCCACCGTCTAAAACAGTAGTCGTCTTACCTCCTCGTTCCTGAACCTGGGTTCACACTCATCGATGGGGGCACCCCAGCACTTACTACGTAGAGGCCGATGATCTCCTGGACAACAGACCAGTGGCGCCGAGACGAAAGGAGGTCCACGCAGAAGTTCAGGGGTGCAGCCGTAGGGAGCGTGGGCAAAGATAGACCGTCTCACGCCTCTGCTTCTCAGCTACCGTTGAACGATGAGCTTCCCGGCCAAATGCACCAAATTATACCGGAGAAACTGACGGAAGCCAAGCACAGAGAAGTGGACACAGGTTTCTTCAGGAAGGAAGAGATTCTTCATTTGATTCACCGACCGGGGCTCAGAGGGACTAATGTCACCAAAATACAACAAGATCTGAGCCCAGAACTGACTGTGTAAATGCATAATATAGACATATAGCTCCTCCTATAGTTAACTCTACCCACATATACTCTTTACACAATCAGCTGAACAAAGCCTAACTTCCCTTACCTGTTAGACCACATGGCTCACCCAGAACAATGGAGGAGGGGAAGTGTTTTCAGTTTCTGCATTCCTGCACTTGCTCAATACAGTGTTGATTGTATCTTAGCTACGTGTAACTGACTAACTGATCCACCAACATTTACACATATGCCACATGGCAATCTTGTCCTAGTAAATTTATTTTTTCTGAGATTCCACCACAATTGGCTGTTTTATACCTCCCTGTGGGCGGACCTGTATTTTCAACAACTGTAATAAAACCAGGCTGGGTGGGCCTGCACCTGAGTTCCTGTTTAACCCTCAAAGTGAAGTGTCGTCTCATTATTGGGGGAGGATTTATTGCATGCTGTTCCAGTTTGACTGCTAGGAGTGCAAACCTATTCGTATGGTTCCTATTCAACTGTCTACAGCATTCAGAGGCTTGAGAGGATTCATATGCTTCTCCGATACGGTGATTGTGGTGTCTGCCAGAGTGCTTGGAGTCCTCAGGAAACGCTAGGAGCATCCTTTAACGGAGGTACCCAGTCGGGGTGCCAGGCGATCCGTTACATTGATGGCAAGCGGTGGGATGGCGTCCTAGTGCGAGGTAAAGCAGCTCAAAGACACAGTTCGTTTGGAGTTACAATTTGAGGGCAACGCTAGTATTCGTACAGTGCACCTGGTCACAGCATACATGACCTATCGCTTTGAGGGCGACGCGTACAGGGACGAGGTCATGAGACGGTTAACCAGATATGGCCCGAATCCTTCAACAGAGGAGCTTATGGCAACCGTGCGCAAGTTGGATGCGGAGAATCGAGCGGCATGGGAATATGAGTGCCGATTGCGGAGATTGGGGCTGTGGCCAATGGGTATCTCAGCCCAGCGGCAGTGTGTGGTACAGGGAGCTGAAGGGGCCGTCCTTGCTCCCCAGCGGCAGTGTGTGTTACAGGGAGTTGAAGGGGTCGTCATTCCTCCCCAGCGGAGGTGTGTACCCCAGGGAGCTGAAGGTGCCGTCCTTCCTCCCCAGCGGCAGTGTGTACCCCAGGGAGCTGAAGGTGTCATCCTTCCTCCCAGCGGCAGTGTGTACCCCAGGGAGCGGAAGGTACCCCAGGGAGCGGCAGTGTGCGTTACAGGGAGCTGAAGGTGCCGTCCTTGCTCCCCAGCGGCAGTATGTGTTACAGGGAGCTGAAGGTGCCGTCCTTCCTCCCCAGCGGCAGTGTGTGTTACAGGGAGCCGAAGGTGCCATCCTTGCTCCCCAGCGGCAGGACAATATATGGAAAGGGGAGACAGTTGGTCCCCCTCTTCACCAGCAGACAAGTATGGAAGGTTTTGGAGATAATTGGCTGGCCGAAGTAAGGCAGCGAGTGGCCCAGTATGGGGATGATGTACCCATGGAGACATGCCGGGTGATCTGGAACCAGGTCATGGCCGAGCGAAACACAAGGCTGGGCCGAGAATTCCAGCGGGCGAAAGAGAGAAAGCGTCAGGGAGAGGAGCTTGTTACCCCCTCTCCCCAGCGGCAGTCTACATTTCAGGGAGAGGAGCTTGTTACCCCCTCTCCCCAGCGGCAATCTCCAGTTCAGGGAGAGGAGCTGGTTACCCCCTCTCCCCAGCAGAAGCATAACCCACCAAGGGAGACACTAAACCCCTCACCAGCGCAGATGGGACCGTGGTCTCTGCGCTCAAGCTACAGGGAGTACGGAGGGTCAGCCCTGCTCCCCAGCAGCAGAATATTTTACCGGGAGGGGAGAGTCTCGTTCCCCCTCCCCAGCGGCAGCCTAGCCCACCAAGGGGAGACACTAAGCCCCTCACCAGCGCAGATGGGACCGTGGTCTCTGCGCCCAAGCTACAGGGAGTACGGAGGGTCAGCCCTGCTCCCCAGTGGCAGAATATTTTACCGGGAGGGGAAAGTCGCGTTCCCCCTCCCCAGCGGCAGCGTAGCCCACCAAGGGGAGACAGTAAGCCCCACACCAGCACAGATTGGACTGTGGTCTCTGCGCCCAAGCTACAGGGAGTACAGATGGTCAGCCCTGCTCCCCAGCGGCTGGAAGTGTGTAAGGGAGAGGAGTTTGTTACCCCCTCTCCCCAGTGGCAACCTAACCCACCAAGGGGAGATGTTAAACCCCACAACTGTGCAGATGGGACTGTAGTCTCTGCACTTACAGCACAAGGGGTAGGGATGGTCGGTCCTGTCCCCCAGCCACAGAGCAGTGTATCCAGAGGGGAGACAGTCGGTCTCTCCCTCCCACAACCAGGCTCCAACCAGGCTACTTCCGCGGTAGAACTGGCACCAGGGCAGAGTACCGCTGGTCTCTGCCCACTCAGCAACCCACCAAGGCAGACTACCAGTCCCCCACACAGCCGTGGTGAGACACCTAGACCTGGACAAAGTTCTCCTCCACCCAGGTGGAGTTGCTGGACTAACCAGGGCACTGACCGGCAGGAGGTCAGGTACCCTGTTAGTCTAATTGGTAAAGGGGAGAAGTGTGGCGAAACCAACCTCGCCACTATGAACTGGAGAAGCCTGGTTGCCCGCCTGCTGCCTTTGGACTATGGCCCTGGGAGATTGGGCACTTTAAATAAACGTATTCGGCCCTAACAGAGTGCATGTCACTCATTCTGGCCCTTTAAATACAGTGGGGTCATTCGGTACTTGCCCTGTGTGAGCGGGGATACCCCAGATAGCTATGCCATGGAGCCCATTCATATAATGAAAGACTATGGGAAAGACTTTAGCTCCATGGCAATTGAACTGTATGTG
Organism: Pelobates fuscus; assembly: GCF_036172605.1. Taxonomy (NCBI): domain Eukaryota; kingdom Metazoa; phylum Chordata; class Amphibia; order Anura; family Pelobatidae; genus Pelobates; species Pelobates fuscus. Next base: position 139,917,876 of record NC_086319.1, read on the forward strand.
TGTGGTCTGAGCACCATTCAATAATGTGCACTCAGACCTAAGCTATCTGGGGATATGTTGCATGTCTTTATTTTATGTAGTAACTGTAACCTTGTTTATTTTATGGTATTTTATGTCTTTTTGCAACCATGTGCTCAATGGAGTCTTGTCTCTGTCCTGGGAGGTAATTGGATTACTTCTCCATTGTCTCCAGGAGAGAGGGCTCTGTAAAACCGGAAAAGCCGGAAAAGCCGGAAAAGCCGGAAAGCCATGCTGGCAGGTGTTTTAAAAGATACTTTACTAACTTTTGAACCCCTGGTCTGATTCATGCCATTTTTTAATATGGTGTTCCCCTGAATGGATTGATTGGATATGTTGGATATGTATTTTTATGTGAATGTGATGTATGGTTTTAGAGTTATGAAAGTTGGGTAGAAAGTATGTTTTAACTGTATGTGTAATTGAGTTTCCTCTCAGGATAAGGGGAGGGAATATGTGGGATGTAACTGTGATGTGATTGGTTGTTTTATACCTCCCTGTGGGCGAACCTGTATTTTCAACTGTAATAAAAAACAGGCTGGGTGGGCCAGCACCTGAGTTCCTGTTTAACCCTCAAAGTGAAGTGTCGTCTCATTATTGGGGGAGGATTTATTGTATGCTGTTCCAGTTTGACTGCTAGGATTGAAAACCTATTCGTATGGTTCCTATTCAACTGTCTACAGCATTCATATGCTTGAGAGGATTTATATGCCTCTCTGATTCGGTGATTGTGGTGTCTGCCAGAGTGCTTGAAGGCCTCAGGAAACGCTAGGAGCATCCTTTAACGGAGGTACCCAGTCGGGGTGCCAGGTGATCCGTTACAGAGTGACTGTACCCACATAAGGTAATTGGGTCCCACCCCGAAGGCCTGAAGGGTCTCGAACATCATATCACAGTCCACCCTGTCAAATGCCTTTTCTGCATCGGTCGACAGAAGAAGGGCCCACGTCTTGTGTGCTCTAGCGTACGCGATGATGTTCAGTGCCCTGATGGTATTGTCTCTCACCTCCCTGCCCGGGATAAACCCTGTCTGGTCTGGGTGGATTGAGTCTGGCAGCAGCGGCGCTAGTCGCGCTGCCAGAATGCTCGCCAGAAGTTTGATAACCGTGTTTAGCACCAAAATCGGGCGGTAGTTGGGGCATAGTGTCTGGTCCTTGCCCTCCTTAGGGAGCAGAGTAATGTTCGCCGAGGTGAACTGGGCTGACAGTGCGGCTCCGTCCTGGACGGAGTTCAGGGCCTTAAGTAGTTTCAGTTGAATCTCTTGCTTAAAGACCTTGTAGTATTGGAGAGGCAGGCCGGCCCCGGTGCCTTACCCATTTTAGCTTTCTTGATGGTGCATGTCAACTCTTCTGGTGTTATAGGAGCTTCCAGTGCTTCTCTGTCTGCTTCCATTATTTCTGGTATGTTTGCTGATTCCAAGTACTTGCGTATGTCCGCTGATTTGCGAAGTTCCTGATCGTCCTGTGCTTCCTTGCGAAGGTGGTATAGATCCTGATAGTACCGTTGGAACTCCATTGCTATTTGGTCTGGGAGGTGACTGATTTGTTGCTGTGCGTTTTTTATTTTCAGTATATACAGTTGTGTTTTACGTTGCTTCAAGAGGTTGGCCAGTAGCCTTCCGCATTTATCCCCGTGTTCGTGGATCATGTGTTTGTTGTGTTGGTATGTGCGCTGGATTCTTCTATTAAGGTGCGCGGTCAGCTGGTTACATTTGTCTGTGAGCTCTCTGTATATCGTCGTTTCCAGGTTTTTTTATGTCTGGCTTCCAGGATCGCAATTTCTCCGCTGAGCTTGGTTATTTCCCGTACTGCCGTTTTTTTCCGGGTTGTGCATATTGCTATAATCTGGCCTCGCACCACCGTCTTGTGTGCTTCCCAGCATGTCATTGGCGTCACGTCCTCCGTTTCGTTTTCTAGGAAGTAGTCCTGTAGAATGTCCTTGGCCTATCTTAGCAGTCACCAGCACATCAGATAGGATCGATTCGTTCAGCCTCCAGGACATCTGTCTGGGCTTAAATAACGGTGATTTCATCCATATGCGGATCGGGCAGTGGTTAAACCATGTCATTGGCAGGATTTCGTCTGCCGTAAACAGGGTCAAGTTGTGGTGCGCCATCAAGAAGTAGTGGGGCTAAGAGTAGAAGGTATAGTCTCGCGCCGTTGGGTTTAGTCTGTTTGGTCAGTCTGCCAATTGGTGTTGGTGTAATAGGCGGAGTGTGTTCGCGTGTCTATTTAGCGGGGTCGTGCCGGGCGCAGACGTGGAATCTTGATCCGGGTGTAGAGCCAGGTTCAGATCCCCCCCCACGATCAGAGTGCCTTCTGCGAACTTCATAAGGGTTGACAGTGCGTTCTGCAGGAAGTGGAACTGCTTCGTGTTTGGGGCGTAGATATTGGCGAACGTGTAGGTTTGCTGGAGGATCGTGCCTTTGGTAAAAATATACCTGCCCTGTTTGCATCTGACGGTGGCTTGTTCCATGTAAGGGGTTCTGCTGGAGAATAGGATACCTACTCCCAGCGAGCGTCTATCCGGGTTATTGCTAAAGTATCCTAGTCGAAAAATGCACTCCTGCAGTGCCGGTGCCCTTCCTTCTTGAAAGTGTGTTTCTTGAAGAAACGCTATAAAAGTCCTGTAGTGTTTCAGTTCCCGCAATAGTCTAGAGTGCTTCTCCCTGACATTTAAACCGTGTACATTGCAAGAAAGTATGGTTAAGTCTTCCCTAGCATCCTCCGGACGGCCACAGGGGTGGTTGGGTCTGTCGTGATGTACGGTGGGTGAGTATATAAGTGTGTAGTGTCAGGTCGTCTTGCGTATGGGTTGAGTTTGTATGTGTTTCTGCGTCTATTTCCGTCCCTTATATGGGCTCTATATTACTGTTGGGCAATGGACAGTTGTCCCGGGTGTGTGACCGCGTGGCCTAACCTGTAAGGAGGCTGGGTCTATCCCGGGAGTTGTGTGTACCCTGATATGAGGGGGTCTCTATGTCCTAAGCCTGTGGGGGTGTCGGGCTTCCCGTTGGTGGCTGTCCAGTCCGCTTCGGGGCTTCTAGAGGGTCTCCTGGTATGTGTTGGTACTGTACACAGTCCTTGTTCTGTCGTCTCCTAAGTGGCTATTTACTCGGAGCATCCGCTCTGTGTCTTAATTTGTGTCAGGGTACCTGTGGTCTCTACCTCCGAAAGAGGTAGAGACTTAGCTGTTCCTCCATCCAGACGGCCTGATGGCTCCCTTCCCCACGGTCTATCCGGTCATGCAAGGCCGGCCGCGAGGGAGTGACTGCCTTTTACAGCATCTAGGCAGGAAGTTGTCATCAGGACACTCCTCCGGAACGACCTGTCACTCAATTGTTGCAGGACCAATCAGGAAGCCTCAGAGGCGTGGTTACTGCTCTGAACAGGGTATTTAACAGAGCTTCTTTCATTAGCTCATTGCCCTGTCGTGGTTCTAGCTTGTTCTAGTCACTCAGTGCTTGTGTATTCTATTATCCCTTTTGGTTTTGACCCGGCTTGTTTACCTTACTCTGCTTATCTCTGTTACCGTTGATTCGGCTTGTCTCTCGCTTACCTGTCTTCTGTTACCCTCGACCTCGGCTTGTCTTTGACCATTCTTTACTGTACTACTTACGTTAGTCCGGCCATTCTAAGGTCCGGTATACGTATCTGGCTACTGTTTGTACTCTGCGTGTTGGATCCCTGTCCCGATCCTGACATTACGACAGGGCCAATGGATCCTGCAAGTACAAACAGTCAGCTTGCTTCTCCTGATCCTAGGTTTGAAGCCATGGATCATAGAATGGATCAGATGGCGCTTGCGCTACAGGCACTTTTATCTCGTGCCAATAACCCACAAGAGGAGATACATAATACCCCTATTTCTCCTGTCGGTTCAGGTCTAGAGGTAGCCACAGTGGGTGCTTCTTCTCGCATTACCCCCCCAGTACGCTACGGCGGGGCTCCTGAGAAGTGTCGTGGTTTTTTAAATCAAATTAGTATCCACTTTGAATTGCAACCTCGCTCTTATCCTACAGATAGGGCTAAGGTAGGATTTATTATCACCCTACTTATTGAGAAGGCTCTGAGATGGGCCAACCCATTATGGGAAAACGAAAACCCATTGGTGTATAACTATAATGCATTTGTAGCTGCTTTTAGAAGAACATTTGACCCTCCAGGTAGAAAGGTGAATGCAGCCAGATTACTGTTGCGCCTGAGACAGGAGAACCGAACACTTGTGGATTATGCACTAGAGTTCAGGTCTCTGGCGTCAGAAGTCAAGTGGAATGAGCAGGCATATATGGATGTATTTTTGAATGGCCTATCTGATGTAATCCTTGATGAGGTTGCTACTAGAGAACTCCCTGAGAATTTAGAGGACTTAATTTCGTTCATCTCTCGGATAGATGAACGTTTAAGAGAGAGACAGAACACTCGAGAGAGGAATCGGAGACCTTCTTTTAGGTTAGCCCCCGCTTTTCCAAGTCCTGACTCCACAGTATCTTTGCTTCCTGAACCTATGCAGATAGGGTATACCCGCCTCTCTGAGGAGGAAAGACAGTACAGGAGAAGAGAGGGTCTGTGTATGTATTGTGGAGCCAAAGGGCATTTACTCTCGAACTGTTCTAACCGTCCGAGAAACGCTCGCACCTAAGTCTCTCTAGAGGACGGGCCTTGGGTGTTTCTATTTTGTCCTCTACTCCTAATTATAAAGATCACAGGCTTCTGCTACCAGTTTCCTTAACTTGGGAGAAGGAAGTAGTCAGGGCTTTGGCTTTGATAGATTCCGGTGCTGCTGAGAATTTTATAGACCAAGCCTTTGCTATTAAAAACAATTTCCCATCCCAGCTAAGGGAGACACCCTTGGCCGTTGAGGCCATAGATGGTAGACCACTACTAGATCCTGTTATCTTTCGTGAGACCGTACCCATTAATTTAAATGTTGGTATCCTACACGTGGAGAATTTATCTCTTTTGCTGATTTCGTCCCCTTCCGTTCCCATAGTTCTGGGGTACCCATGGTTGAAGAAACATAACCCTATTATCGATTGGGAGTTAGGGGAGATACTCTCGTGGGGCCAGGGCTGCCAGGAGAGGTGTTTAGGCAAGGTTTCTCCATTAGCTAACATTAACATACCGGAGAATCATACTCAGTCCACAGAAGGACAGATACCAGACCTTTACCTGGACTTAAAGGCAGTATTTGACAAGAAGAATGCCGATTCTTTACCGCCCCACAGGTCATTTGATTGTAAAATTAAGCTTCTACCCGGGACTATGCCTCCGAGGGGTCATGTATATCCCTTGTCTGTTCAGGAAAACTTGGTTCTAGAGGAGTATATTCAGGAGAATTTAGAAAAGGGATTCATTAGGAGGTCTTCTTCTCCGGCCGGGGCTGGGTTCTTTTTCATTAAGAAAAAGGATGGCACACTGAGACCTTGTATCGATTACCGAGGCTTGAATAAAATAACTGTCAGAAATGCCTATCCTATCCCACTGATTACCGAGTTATTTGATCGTCTTAAGGGCTCCAAAATCTTCACCAAGTTAGATCTCAGAGGGGCTTACAATTTGGTGAGAATCCAGCAAGGTCACGAGTGGATGACGGCATTCAATACCCGGTATGGCCATTACGAATACACTGTTATGCCATTTGGACTATGCAATGCTCCTGCAGTATTTCAAGATTTGATTAATGAGGTACTTAGGGAGTTTCAGCATGATTGTGTTATTGTTTACCTGGACGACATACTAATACACTCTAAGGAGATTGAGACTCACCATAGACAGGTCAGAAAGGTGTTACACAAACTTCTGCAACATGGTCTATACTGCAAATTGGAGAAGTGCAGTTTTGATCAGGCTCAGGTAGACTTCCTGGGGTACGTGATTTCTGGGGAAGGTTTTAAAATGGATCCTGGTAAACTCCAATCTATTTTAGACTGGCCTTTGCCCAAAGGACTCAAGGCTATCCAAAGGTTTAGTGGGTTTTCCAACTACTATAGGCGCTTCATTAAGGGTTACTCCTCTATCATTGCGCCTATTACCAATATGACCAAACAAGGGGCTGATACTAAGTTCTGGTCTGAGGAAGCTCTTGGTGCTTTTAAGACTCTCAAGGAACTTTTTGCCTCAGCTCCCATTCTAGTTCATCCTGATACGACTCTGCCTTTCTTGCTCGAGGTCGATGCTTCTGAGACAGGAGTTGGGGCTGTTCTGTCTCAAAGGTTAGGGGTGGATAAACCGTTACACCCTTGTGGTTTCTTCTCTAAAAAAATTTCTGGGCCTGAGAGCAGATATGACATCGGGGAGAGGGAATTGTTAGCGGTCATTAAGGCTTTAAAGGAGTGGAGACATTTACTGGAAGGGACACTACACCCTGTTACTATTCTAACGGATCATAAGAACTTGTCTTATATTGGGGAGGCGAAGCGCTTGTCCGCCAGGCAGGCTCGCTGGGCCTTGTTCCTCACTCACTTTAATTATGTACTTACGTATAGACCTGGTTCTAAGAACTCTAAAGCCGATGCTTTGTCTCGTCAATATGAACCATCCACTATAACTGAACCACTTCTGTCCTTCATAGTTCCTAAGGGGAATATGATCGCGAACACGAATCTCAGGATTCACTCTCCATTGCTTTCTGAGATCATGAAGTTTCAGCATTTGGCACCTAAACAGACCCCTGGGGATCGACACTTCGTTCCTGCCGCTCTCCAACTGGAGGTGCTACGCTGTCTCCAGAACAGTAAGGTGGCTGGGCATCCTGGCATCCGCAAGACTTATGCGCTGGTCTCTAAAGATTTTTGGTGGCCTGACTTACGCAAGGATATTAAAGAATTCATCGGGGCATGTGAAGTTTGTACCAAGACCAAGCTACCCCATTCGCTTCCATGCGGATTTCTACACCCTTTAGAGGTTCCTGAAAAGCCTTGGTCCTGCCTGGCAATGGACTTCATTGTTGATTTGCCTATCTCTAAAAAGCAGACTGTCATCCTCACTGTGGTAGACAGATTTACTAAAATGGCTCACTTCATTCCCTTACCTAAACTCCCATCTTCGCCCGAATTAGCGGAGATATTCGCCAGGGAGATTTTCCGTTTGCATGGGATACCTTCCCAGATTGTCTCTGACAGAGGCTCCCAATTTGTTTCCCGTTTTTGGAGATCATTCTGCTCCCAACTAGGCATCAAATTGAATTTCTCCTCTGCCTATCATCCTCAGTCCAATGGAGCTGCTGAACGCACTAACCAAAAAGTTGAACAATATTTACGTTGTTTCGTTTCAGAACACCAGGACGATTGGGTCGGTTTGATTCCTTGGGCGGAGTTTGCACATAACAATCTCATTTGTGATTCTACGCATTCTAGCCCTTTTTTCTTGAATTATGGCTTTCATCCTTCCATCCTTCCTTCGGAGTCTTCTTCTCAAGGGATACCGTCGGTGGATGTTCATGTTGCCAATTTAAGAGAGTTGTGGGATCAAACTCGACAAATCCTTCTGCACAATTCTACGCTGGTTAAAAAACACGCTGAAAACGTAGAAGGGCAGCACCGGTGTTTGTTCCAGGCGATAGAGTATGGTTAAGTACTAGAAACATTCGGTTAAAAGTGCCGTCCATGAAGTTTGCTCCTCGATATATTGGACCTTACAGGGTACTGTCTCAAATTAACCCAGTTGCGTATCGTTTAGCGTTGCCTAATGCCTTACGCATTCCTAATTCATTTCATGTTTCCTTGCTAAAACCATTAATATGTAACAGGTTCTCCTCCACGATCGCCCCTCCCCGCTCAGTTCAGGTGGAGGGTCAGGAGGAGTATGAGGTCAATTCCATCGTTGATTCTCAAATCTCCCGGGTGAAACTGCAATATCTGGTCGATTGGAAGGGTTATGGTCCTGAGGAGAGAAGTTGGGTACCTCAGGAGGAGGTGCATGCTCCCCGTCTCCGCAGGGCGTTTCACTCTCGATGCCCTTCTCGCCCTGGTGTATTCCGCCCGGTGGGCGTATCTGAGAGGAAGGGTACTGTCAGGGTACCTGTGGTCTCTACCTCCAAAAGAGGTAGAGACTTAGCTGTTCCTCCATCCAGACGGCCTGATGGCTCCCTTCCCCACGGTCTATCAGGTCATGCAAGGCCGGCCGCGAGGGAGTGACTGCCTTTTACAGCATCTAGGCAGGAAGTTGTCATCAGGACACTCCTCCGGAACGACCTGTCACTCAATTGTTGCAGGACCAATCAGGAAGCCTCAGAGGCGTGGTTACTGCTCTGAACAGGGTATTTAACAGAGCTTCTTTCATTAGCTCATTGCCCTGTCGTGGTTCTAGCTTGTTCTAGTCACTCAGTGCTTGTGTATTCTATTATCCCTTTTGGTTTTGACCCGGCTTGTTTACCTTACTCTGCTTATCTCTGTTACCGTTGATTCGGCTTGTCTCTCGCTTACCTGTCTTCTGTTACCCTCGACCTCGGCTTGTCTTTGACCATTCTTTACTGTACTACTTACGTTAGTCCAGCTATTCTAAGGTCCGGTATACGTATCTGGCTACTGTTTGTACTCTGCGTGTTGGATCCCTGTCCCGATCCTGACAATTTGCAGTGAGTATGGGTCCTGGGTGCATGTCATAGTGGTTCGTGTCTGGGCTGCCTCTATTTTGTGCTCGCGCACACGTTGAGCAGGCTGATGTCGGCATGGGCTGGGTCTAGCTGGCATATGTAGTGGGGATGCAGTGGCTTGGGGTACCATGGGGGTTGTGTCAGGCCTGCGGGGTTTCTCCATGAGGTATGGATAGAGCCATAACTACCTAGCCTAATGCTTGGCAACTGCCTTCATGTAGTGCGGGGCTGCTGTGGGGGTTTATGATGTCTGGGGGATGGTACCTCCGTCACCCTGGTGCCTAAAGTATTCGTGTTGTCATCTGTTATTTGCTCTTTTCTGGCTTTAGAACCTGGATTGTCGTCTGGTACTCTGCTCTGGGTCGGTCTGGGGGTTGGCAAGGTCTAGTGTGTATGGGTTTCCTGTGTGTGTCAAACATCACACTTTTACCTGTAAGCATCGCATGACGAGTCTGGCAGGTTTCCTATTGTGGTGGTTCCTGCTCACGGCTAGTCATGCGATTTGTGCCACAGCTAACCATATGTCTGTCCTTCCTGGTTTCCGTTCCTCACCCTGAGGGCTTTGCAAGACCCTGGTGTACTTGTGTGGCCCTGCCCCCTCCTCTCTCGGTGTTGTGTCTCCCCCCCCCACCCTTCTCCCTCCCCCTCCCCCCCCCCCCACCCGTGAGTATGCTTGTGCATTTAGTTTTGTTGTACATAGATATTGTTTGTTATTATCGCGGTCTTCGTGTACATCCATTGCTCCCCCGTCCCTCCCGCCTTGTAATATGGTTCCCCCCTCCTTGCCCCTTCTCCTCCCCCCGGTGCTCCCTCCGCAGTCTCCTGCCTTCCTTTGCCGCCCCTCGCCCCCACCCCATCCGTTCGGTATGTTGCCAACCATCCTTTGCTATTCACGAGTCACTGAACCTCTTTCCCCTATTCCTCTTCCCTCAGCTAAGTAGCCGTTAATTCCATTGCCATACACTGCCCCGAGGGGCCTCTGGATTTGCGTCCTTAGGGTCGATGTAAAGTGGTTGCATTATCCTTGTGCCCGCATGTTCCCTGTATTCCCCAAGCTGGCATATTTGCCTCTGCTCCCTCCACCGTCCCCCTCCCCAATAGTCCTGGTGCCCTGGTGCCCTCCCGGTGGTGTGTATTGCTAGGGCCAGGACTCAGGACATGCCTAGCTCGCTCCCCCCTGGCATGCTGTAGTTGAGGAGATTTGGGATGTTTGTCTTGTAAGCTTAATAGCCATAGAAATAGAAAACAAAATTGCCACACAAAAGTATACAGTTATATAAACTAGATATCAGAGGTTATATGTCTAACAGTATTTTGACACTTTTTACATTTAACTGCAAATGTGTGCTAAATAATGCACTAATTAAGTATTTTTTCAGATTTTTAACATACACACATATAACAAGATATTTTTACGGGTGTTTAATATAACTGATGTGTGGAACTTCTGTACAAAACACCATATTGTGTTCAGCTCTTCTGAGTACATTAGTACCCCCTTGTATGTATTTGTGACTATCCTGTGAAGTGCCATTTAAGAGTCCTGATTATGTAAATTTTTACAGGTAGAATTTTGTGAGATTGATTTGATGGGCCTATGTCTCATTTTAGAGTATTATAGCTGTTTGACTGTTTAAATTAACACACAGTCCTACCATTTGTGTAAGAAGACTCTCAAGGGTATGTCATATGATGTATATTGTGCCTTTACGCTCAAATCCTCATGTACCAGTGGAGGGTCAACACCAATAGTTACATAGTTACATAGCTGAAAAATAGAATGATGGGAAGATTATAGATTGTCCTTTGTTGTTCCAAAATTATTTCCACAATGTCTAAACAGGAATCCAAGGAGTGTTGACATCCTGTCATAGATGTTGTGTGGTAGCCTGTTTTCTCTTGCTTCTGCCTCAAGAGTTGGCTAGCCCTCACACTACAGTGGAACTGCCATTCCTCCTTCAATTGTCAAGTATGGTTTGCAACCAAAGTGCTTCAAGCTCTTCAAACTATTTATGAATAATATATTAATCAGTGTGTGTGCTTCTCACACACCCAGAAAATTCAAATGATAACAAAATCATTAAATGTGCACAGTAAATAAATATTATAAATAAACAACCCGTGGCACAGTATAAAAGTAAATGTAAATGACGCACTTCCGCTTTAAATAATCTTCTATGTAATATTGTGAGAACAAAAAATAAGAATAGACAAGGCCATACTGGCCAAACCGAAGATGGTTCTCTGCCTTGAGGACAATGGCTTTAAGGTCTTGGGAACTATCAGCAAGTCTCATGGAGAACACAGGATTCCCCTAGAAATCCGGAAGATGTTCAGCTTGACAGTCTGGCTACTGCAATGCTGATTTTACATCACAAAGGTATTAAGAATGAAAGATGTCAGTTTTTAATTAATTTCACCAGAATATCTACCTCTGGTATTTATTTAAGAATCTGGACTAAATGTCTTCACTGGTGCACGGATCATCATTGCCTTAGTAGTTCTCCTTCTACAGATACTATTTTGGATTTTCTGCAGGATGGTCTTAATGCAGGACTGGGGTTATCGACTCTCAAGGTTCACCTTTCCACTCTTCCTGGTCAAGAATTTGGCTTCTAACATTTCGATTCAGAGATTCTTCAAAGCAGTAAAGACCATCAGACCTCCAAAAAGGAATTTCTTTCCATCATGGGACTTGTCATTTGTTCTTAAGGACCTTTGTGAAGAACCATTTTGGATGAAATTTCTTTGAAGCGTTTGTCTTTTAAAACAGCCTTTTTAGTAGCAATAACATCTGCTAAAAAAATCTGTGAAATTCAGGCTATTTCATCATCTCCAGAATTCACTATATTCTTCAAAGACAAAGTTGTCCTACATCCAAAACAATTTTTCCTTCCAAAAATCATCAAGTCTAGGGCTACCAATCATCCAATTGTACTTCCTTCTTTTGGTAACCCATCAGCCTCTGAACAGGAGAAAACTTGGCATATGCTAGATGTTAAAACCAACGAAAAATAAAGTTACCTGCGCTCTCTCCTTAATCCCTATCTATATTTAAACAAATATTTTAATAGGGAACACATGGGATAGGTGGCAGCATTGTAACAGAGCTGTGTGATACAAAACGTGAATACAAATACAGAAAGATAAGTCATGTGCTCACACCCATCACTCCTGGGCAGCAGCAACGACCACAGTACACATCAGCCCCAATATAAAAGGAAAAAAAAAAGTTATCTGCGCTCTCTCCTTAAATGGAGGTCATTTAGTTACTCCAATGGCCAATGGATCTTGGAAGGTTAGTACTTTATACCTAGTGGGGGAGGATCTTTTTATGTTAATTTCTTTCAGATGCTTGTCCCAGGGAAGAGCACATCCCTAGTATACTGTCACCATATTAAGGAAAAAGGAATTTACAGTAAGTAAAATTAAAGTTTTAATGTTTTTGCATACACTTGCCTGCAATCTAAAGCTCTCTTCTGATAAATAGCTGGCTGCTAATTTTGTCCTTTGAAAATATACCAACCTTTTTTTCATCAATGTGATTACTTAAATTTTTACTTTCACCAGTGATTTATCGGATAACATATTCAATGATAAGGTGTCATGACAATTATATGATCCAACACGCAGAACTATGTAACATCTACATAGAATAGAAAAACAGACAGAATGTACACCGGTCCTAAGAAATGGTGGGGATAATATGGTAAAGAATAAAGAATAGTCAAGGGAAAGCCGAGGTCGAGGGAGTCGGAAATACTGAAGATAGATAAGAAAGCCAAGTCAGGGAAACCAGAAATTAGAATAGTTAGAAAACGCAGATACCAGGAACGGAAACCACAACAGGGCAATGAGCTAAGGTATTCTGGGATTTAAATAATCCTCCTTGAGCTGTGATTTGTGAGATGTGCATTGATGTTGTGATGTCACACGCACGTTTGCGTAAATTTTGGAGGTGGGGCTTCAAATGGACACGACCTCGCGGTTGGCGCAATTTTGGATCTTGTGTGTGAAGGGGATGGACGCCTCAACAGTCTGGCTCCCATCTCGCTGTTGCACAGATAATTCTTTAGTGTGGTCGCACCGATCTGGTGTGACCACGCGCGCCCGCGAGCCAGGGGACGTGACATAAGGCTTTTTGTTATATCTAAATCAAGTTATTAGAAAAGGAATAATACAAGACTTTTGCAAGTAAGTTTAAATGTTTTAAATTACATTTAAAGAGACATCACTCCTTTAAACATTTTTCTGCAATTGTGTTTCATGAACTTCAAATTCCTAATATTACAACAGGGCCCTGGCCGTCAAGAGGGAGCCCCCCAGCGCCCCGAATTTATTGGGGACTGCCTTGAGGAACCCCAAACTCAGCCGGTCAAAGGCTTTTTCAGCTTCCAAGGACACCGCCACACACCCTACTTTCATGCGTCGGGCACTGTGTCATATATCCAGTACATTCCTTGTATTGTCACCCCCTGCCTGCAGGAACCCAACTTGGCCATTATGGATGAGTATGCGTCCTAGTCGTATTGCATATATTTTCACGAAAAGGTATAGTCTGTGTTTAACAAAGATATGGGGATAAAATGATGTGGGCATATTGGTGGTTTGCCAGGTTTTGGTAGAGTTATAATGTGGGCTAACAGTGTTTCAGAGGGTAGTTGTTGTTTTGTTATCGCTTTGTTGAGAGCTTGTGTCAAGTGTGGTGCCAGTAGGTCTTGAAATGTTTTATAATAGCTTTTGGCAAAACCATCCAGGCCTGGTTTCTTGCCAGTTGGGAGTTGTATAACTGTCTTTACCTCTTTTTCCATGATTAGGTCTAAGAGTTCTTGTTATTGTTGTGGTGAGAATGAGGGCAGCGTTATTGTGCTCAAATAATTGAGCCACACAACCAGCAAAACGTGTGTTGGGGCTCTGTTTCACCCCAGTCTTTGGATCTTGCTAATTCCAGCACTGCTTACCTATATTCACTGGGGTAATAGACATTTGTATTCCCCTCACAGCAGTTTTTGTACCGGGGTACTTCTCATAATGTTCTGCACTGGCTATTCTTGCAGTCAGTTAGTTTTGGCTTGCATTTAAAAGCCGAGGTGCCCTTGAAGGCACAGAGAAGCAGACATCTTAAAGGAAAACTCCAGTGCCAGGAAAACAATTTGTTTTCCTGGCACTGCAGGTTCCCTCTCCCTCCCACCCCCAATTGCTGAAGAGGTGAAAACCCCTTCAGTCACTTACCTGAGGCAGCGACGATGTCCCTCGTCGCTGCCTCCTCCTCTGCGCCGCTCCTCCTTCTGACTGATCCCGCCCACCGGCCGAGGAGACCTAATGTGCATGCGCGGCAATGCCTCGCATGCGCATTAGGTCTCCCCATAGGAAAGCATTTAAAAAGATGCTTTCCTATGGGGAATTGAGCGACGCTGGAGGTCTTCACACAGCGACGCTCTAGCACAGATAATCTGTGCTATGAGTCAGGAAGTTCCCTCTACACAGCCACTAGAGGTGGAGTTATTTCTGCAAGGTAATTATTGCAGTTTATAAAAAACTGCAATAATTACACTTGCAGGGTTAAGAGTAATGGGAGTTGGCACCCAGACCACTCCAATGGGCAGAAGTGGTCTGGTGCCTGGAGTGTCCCTTTAACAGTGCCTGACCATAGAAGGTTATACACCTGGTAAAATTATTATCAGCGATCCTCAGCCTAGTTAGTCTATTTTTTGTCTTTTAGGTGCCCCTGAAAGCACAGATAGTGAAATATTATTTAACCAGGTGGTTTTAGCAGTTTATAGTCCTTATAATTACAAAGGTAGTATCAACCATGTATTTAGTCAGTCTCAGTGTTCCTAATCTATTTCACAGCACAACTCTATCAAATTTCCCTACCTGTGAAAATCCCCTACCCTAGTCACTTCCGGTGAGGGGAATCAGCTGGATCCTGTGCTGCACATGCATGCTAGCACTCCTGCTACTCCTCCACAGCAAGGTCATGGAAGGTAAGTAAAACTAGTTTTACACTTTCATTATAGTTAGTGCATTCACTAAGCTTAGGACATGTGACATTTAGGGTTAATGTTAGGGTTCAAATTAGGGTTAGGATTAGGGACTTGTTCATATTTAGTGATATTTCACATATGGGGAATATCACTAAATAGTGATTTCTCACACTTTATTTTAACCCTTACCCCAAGGTTTAGGGTAAGAATAGAGTGTGAGAGAGGTTAAAATCACTTACCTAACCCTAATTTGAACCCTCACTTAAAGCAAAAAGTCCTGTGTGCCTAAGCTTAGTGAATGCACTAACTATAATGAAAGTGTAAAACTAGTTTTAGTTACCTTCCAGGACCTTAATGTGTAGGAGTAGCATGAGTGCTAGCACGCATGTGCAGCACAGGATCCAGCTGATTCCCTTCACCGGAAGTGACGAGAGTAGGGGATTTTCACAAGGTAAGAGAATTTGATAGCACCGGATCATACGGCTTGCATTCCTAAACACTTTAATTGCGACATGTGTTGCTCTTCAGGTTAGGTTCTTGTTATAACGATATTAGTTACTTGACATTATATTCTAAACACTTCTATGATTCCTGGGTCTGATCGTTAAGATCTATATTAATCCAAGAATGCTGGGACAATTATACCAACACCATTTGTGGAGTCTGATCTTCATGATTGATTCAATTCCAGAGTGTTAAGGCATTTATATTAACACTATTTCCTCCTATAAAAAAAATGTGAATGTCGTTTTTACTTTATTCACGTATGCTGTACACTGGCTATCATAACACTGGTTTCATTGGCTTGCACTATAAGATAGCAGTGGCGACCAAATACCCCCTGTTACAAACTGCCATTTGTAACTGACCCTTTAAATGACAAATTGCCCTGCTTCCCTGGGTTGTGGAGAAGCCTATTTGCCAGCCTCCTTCCCCATGACTATGGCCCCTGGTAGATTGTGCCCTTGAAAACTTATGGACTTTTATTGGGTGTGTATGGCCCTTTAAGAACTGTCTGGAGACATATTGTGACTTTGTTGAACAATGCCCCTTTAAGAGAGTGTCCCCAAACCTTTAATATACTGTGTGCCTGGCTTTCTGCCACTTGTTTCAGTAAATGGGGCTTACTGAACCAAGTACCACACAGGCGGACCACCAGAAGTGGAAGTGTGCAGGCAATTTACCTCCCAGGCTGGGAGCCTGCTGTAGGTAAATTGCCGACCGCTGGGTGGCCGCAGTTCGTGCAAACGAACACGTGGCGGCGGCCATCTTTGTTCATTCGAACGAGGTCAGCGGTATGTGTAGCCAAATCCATGGAACTGAAATTGGCTACACATTTCACCGAACACCGCTGACCCTTACCTTCTCCTACACTGAACTTTCAGCTGCAGAGACTAAGTCCCGTTCGAAGATTCGAATGCACGTTCAAATGGGACTCATTTTTCTGCATAAAATTGAACGGCCGCACAGCCCAAATCTATGGAACTGTTTTGGGCAGGAAAATGTGCTTGCGGTCGGTCATAAAGGACTTCTGTCTAACTTTGATCTACTGGAGGGATTTGTATGATTTTTGGTTATGTTTATATTTAAAGTATGCTGATTTTAAATATGTAATCTATGTAGATTGGATGTATGGTTTTAAAGTTACAGTGTATGTGTAAAAACTCTATTTTCCTGACATTATTCATGGCAGCATTTACTCATGGGTTAGCTCCTCCCCTCACAGCAGAAAGGACAGGAAATAGAACTCTGAAACTGGTATAAATAGATCCTCCCCCTTCCCATCAGGCAGTCTTTTTTCCTGTCCTTCACAGCAGTTTGGAAGGAGTCTGCTTATGCAGGCCTAGAATTTTTATTTTATGCTCACCAGGCAATATTTTTGTAGCCATGCCGGGGTTCAGCCTCTAAGCCCTGAAGACCCAGCAACGCACTATTGTTAATACTGCAAACCTCGGTACCCCCTTTAGTGACCGGGGGTCGGACCCAACCTCTCCCTTAAGGGATGAAAATGGTCCACTGCATGCCAGGGTTCAGCCTCTTATCCCTGAAGACCCAGCAACAGGCCAGCTTGGGTACCCCGTCAGGGGATGAATGTAATATGCTGCCTACAGGAAACCAGGCCTGGGTTCAGCCTCTTATCTCTGAAGACCCAGCAACAGGCCAGCTTGGGTACCCCGTCAGGGGATGAATGTAATATGCTGCCTACAGGAAACCAGGCCTGGGTTCAGCCTCTTATCTCTGAAGACCCAGCAACAGGCCAGCTTGGGTACCCACTCAAGGGATGAATGTGATATACTGCCTACATGAAGCCAGGCCAGGGTTCAGCCTCTTATCTCTGAAGACCCAGCAAACAGCACATCTGTAAGAATTGCCAGCCTGGGTACCTACTTCAGAAACCAGGGGTCTGACCTATCTCTCTCTCTCTCTCTGAAGTGATGACAGTGGTCCACTGCAAACATGAGGCCCAGCTGAGTCTAAGCCTTTACCCCATAAGACCCAGCAAACAGCACATCTATAAGAGTTGCCAGCCTGGGTACCTCCTTCAGCAATCAGGAGTCTGGTCTATCTCTCTCCCTGAGGGGATGACAGCTTTTCACTGCATACATGAGGCCCAGCCGAGTCTAAGCCTTTATCCTTGAAGACCCAGTAAACAGCACTTCCATAAGGTGACTACCTGGGTATTCCTTTTCTATGTGTTACACCTTGTATGGGGTTGGTTAAACCTCCTCCCACTGGTGATGATGGACAGCATATGGGGTACAGATGGAAGCCTATAGTTTAAACAGTTTAGGCTGTCAGTTGATCAAATCCCCATTTTGCCGCTGAAACACAGGCCTGCAGCTGTTCAGGTAAGTGCATTTGTAATTTAGATTAAAACTAGTATAGGCACCTGGATCTCTTTCAGTCCCTCCCAGCTGCTTACATTAGGCTTCCTTCTAACAAATAGGTCACATTTAGGAGGTTTGTGTGGTGAGCATTTAGGTAAGTTTATACATGAAAGGATGCTTGGTGCAAAAGAGTGCTGATAATGCAAGGAGGCATTGTGAGAAAAGAGTGCTTATGATGCAATGAGGCATTGTGAAAAAGAGTGCTAATAATGGATATCCTGGCTGTATAAAGTCTGCTGGAATTTCACAGTCCTGAAGACAGAGAAATATCCAAGGTAAGAGAACTTTCCTGGGTGACTGATTGAAGTACACACATGTATATGATTTTTAAAAACCTAACTCTAATTCCACACACACTTGTTTCTATCAAGATATGTGGCATTGATTGCTGTTATCTGTGCATTATCGCAAATAAGCAGGCTTTTCCAGAAAGTGGAAGTATATACTGCATATGAAACCACGGGGACTCAGTATACATACATAATCTGGTGGTGGTACAGCATCGGTATGTTTTCACTTTATGCTCTAATGTATGAACAATGTGTCCAGTATATGCTCCATGTATGGGTTACTATAAGGACATGGCCT
Source organism: Pelobates fuscus (assembly GCF_036172605.1). Taxonomy (NCBI): domain Eukaryota; kingdom Metazoa; phylum Chordata; class Amphibia; order Anura; family Pelobatidae; genus Pelobates; species Pelobates fuscus. The sequence continues at coordinate 139,935,952 of NC_086319.1, forward strand.
CAGTACACTATATGCTCTATGTAGGAGTTACTAGGATACTGCCTCAGTATATGTATCCGCTATATGGTCTATATAAGAGTTACTGTGAGTACACCGCCTCAGTATAAGTATCCTCTATATGATATATATATAGGAGTTTCTATTGAGACACAGCCTCAGTATATGTATCCACTATATGCTCTATGTGAGCTTCTATGGGGACAGCCTCAGTATATGTATCCATTATAGGCTCTATGTATGAGTTACAATGAGGACGCTGCCTCAGTTTATGTATACACTGTATGCTCTATGTGTGAGTTACTGTGAGGACACAGCCTCAGTATTGGTATCCACTATAGGATATATATGAGTTACTATGGAGACACAGCCTCAGTTTATGTATGCACTATATGCTCTGTGTATGAATTACTATGAGGACACTGCCTCAGTATATTTATCTACTATAGGCCATATGTATGAGTTACTGTGAGGACACAGCCTCAGTATATATATCCACTATATTGTCTATGTATGAGTTGATCGTAAGTATCTGCCTCAGTTTGTGTTCATTTGCTCTGAAAACAGATCCTCAGTATATGTCCTTGTGGTGGAATCTCAGTAAAAATAAATGTACTAGGACAAGATTGCCACGTGGTATGTGCACTTGCATATGTTGATGTATCAGTCAGTTACACGTAGCTAAGATACAATCAGTAGTGTAAGGAGCATGTGTAGGAATACTGGATATACGAGTATTTCCCCTCCTCCATTGTGCTGGGCAAGCCATGTGGTCAAACAGGAATTTAGTCTCTATTCGGTTGATTAGATAAGAGTATGTGTAGGTTGAACCGATTGTGGGAGGAGCTACATGCCTATATAAGGGACCTACACTGTATGATCAGGACTCAGACTTTGCTGTTTTTGGTGACATTAGTCCCTCTGAGTCCCGGTCGGTGAATCGAATAAAGAATCTCTTCCTTCCTGAAGAAACCTGTGTCCATCTCTCTGTGCTTGGCTTCCGTCAGTTTCTCCGGTATCATCCTCTACATGCTCTATATGTAAGTTGGTGTGGACATTGCTTCAGTGGATCTGTTCACTATATGCTTGATATATTAGTGGAAACACAATATATGTGAATTATATAAGACACATCCTCTATGAGTCCACTCTAATAATGGTTCTATGTGTGGGTTATTGGTCACAACCTTAGTATATGTGAGTGGTATAATATGTGCATGAAGTTCTGTTGAAAACACAGCCTCAATTTATCGCTCTCATATAATCTTAATATGTGTGCAGGCACATTATCACTGCATATAGCAAAGGTAGGCTATGTATGATCAATGTTTAAACAGACTCAGTATATGTAATTGATATATATGTGCATAGGGTGCTGTTAAGAAACATCCACAATGTATGTGATTCATATAATCTGATGCAGGTTGGTATTATTATATAACTCCAATTTATTCACAGCCTTGGTAGATTTGATATATACAAATGATCTAAGGTCTGTTTTGCGCTGAAATGTAATACAGACCAATTCTAGCAAATGCACTGTTGTACTGGGTAAGTAACTAGTGCCTACTGTGGATTTTCTATTTCAGTTTTTTAATGAAGTAGATAAGAAAACATGCTGCTTTTTGGCTTTGTATTAGATTCCTTCTCCCACAGGTGTTTCAGGATAAGCAATTAACACATTTTACCACTTCAGTTGGATTGCAGGTGTTTCTGAACCTGTCTGAGTGCCTCTCCCAGGAGAGAAGGAGACCTGAATTTCCAAAATGGAGCATGGTACTGTTTAACAAATTTAAGGCCTTTTTGTGTGCACTCCTATGTATTTATACATGAGACCATTTCTCAAAAGTTTTTCTATTGCCAGATATCCTTTCCTCTCTTATCAAGATAGGTAATGTTTTTTTTTTTGTTTTTTTTCTTTCAATTTTGGTGGCAGTTTTTAACCTTCAAATATATGCTGTCACTGATGCACAGCTTAGTAGATCATGCTGGTTGCAGGAGCACACGTTGGGCTATTAATCGTTCTCAGAAGTAGGTAACTCTGAAGCCATTACCTGGTTTAAAAACTGTTCATATTGGCTTGTTTCTCTCCTGGTCTTAACTTTAGTATCATTTTATTTTTCCGCAAACTTCTACTCTGTAGAATTCACTACTTCTGGTCTGGTTTGTGCTTTTTATTCAGTTTTTTGCTCAATTATCTGGAATTGGTTTAACATATTCTTTAGAACTGAGTACATTTCCTTAAAACATAATCTTTATAATTTGGAGAATGTACTAATTTTTTTTATGCAGTATTCTCTTTTATCCCTTGGGGACCGGAGAGTTTGGCAATCCCTTTAGGATATGTCAGGGGTGGCATGCATTTGGTTCGTAAGGAATTAATGTTCAGTATTTCTGACAAGATTCCCCTGTTGTGAAGGGGAATATTATAATTTCCTTTCTGCAATTAAAGGTATTCTTTTCGGCTCCTATGATCCAGGTAAGTTTCCGATACTTTGTATTGCAAGTATTTTAATTGACACTGGGAGGTCTTTCTAGTCCAATGGGCCATTCTACCAGGTTTACTATTTCAGGTAAAATGCACCTGCTACCAGAACAAGAGAGGTAACCCCTTAACAGGTCCTTAACATTACGGTCCTCTCTTCTGATATTCATGGGGATTCTTCTAGGGGTCCTTATATGTGGAATTTGCAACCAATGTATGGCTTTAAGTGGTTGATTCATCCTACATAATATAATGTAATGCAGCTTGTTGATGACAAACATTTTCAAACATTTGACTATGTTTTTACATGGTCTCTGTACCTAGATCAGTATAAGTTATGGTCGCTCCTAACATTGCATTGATTTAATACTTGTGGATTATATACTTGTATTGGTGTTGATATCTTACAGATAATAGAAACTGCTTATTATCGCTATAGGCTCTGCCACTAGTATTTCATCACTATATGAAGATAAGGTAAGAGTAAGTAAGCGGTTGTTTATTCTCATAAGGATAACTGAATATCTTCTACTATCCTGCTTATTATGTGTCGGTTGCCACAATGGATCATGTGCCTCTGGTTACCACCTTCTCATCAGTATCCTGCCAATTGCATATCTCCTACTTATGTTACACAACGGTCTCTAATAAATGTGATTACTGTTTGGCATAATCTGTACTATTTACAATATGTTTCTTTGATCCTTAACTAATCTGTATATGATTCTTCTTGCCTTTGCCTAGTCATGTCATTGGTTTATACCTCTCCTGTTACTGATCATTATTGTATCAATTCATCCACGGTGTGAGGTATTGTTGTGAGCCTGATTTTTGATATATATATATATATATATATATATATATATATATATATATATATATATTCGTTATTGCAGTGTTTTAATAACACTTATTTCTCTACTAGGCTCTGCCTCTTTTTGACAGGCAGGTATTGATTTGTTTCCTGTATTCACAGGTAAGTAGTTCACAAGGCAAGAGGAAGCAGTGTGAACCGTCCTTAATAATTACATCCAGGAAGTAATTGGATTCTCAGTGTAATTCTCCCCGTGTTGAATAGCATGGTGTGTCTGTTCTCATCCAACATTCTGTTATGCCTTTGTCAAGGTTCTGATCTGATGAGGTCATCAATTTGGTTTTAAATTTTATATCAAAATGGCATTATCCTTCTTATCCTAACTTAGGCTATCATGGCCTTAATTCCTTTCTGACTCTATCATTATTCAGGATATTTCAGATATTGAATGCCAGGAGATTGCTGACCTTGCAGCCTCTAGGTTAATTTACTTGTCTGAGCAGAATGTATGACAATATCCTATTGAAGTCTTGTTTGGCTTTTTTAAAGTCTTCTAAGATTTATGCAGCTCAATAATGGTTTTATAGCTATTAGCTGTTTTTGAACTCTGTCCTTCCCTCTATATATACTGCTTGGGTATTCCCCATGAGTAAATGCTGCCATGAATAATGTCAGGAAAAAAGGAAAATTTGCTTCATACTTACCGTAATTTTCTTTTTCTGATCATTATTCATGGCAGCATTACGTTCCCACCCATATACTATAAGATGTGATGCTAGTTACTAAGACTGCCTGATGGGAAGGGGGAGGATCTATTTATACCAGTTTCAGAGTTCTATTTCCTGTCCTGCTGTGAGGGGAGGAGCTAACCCATGAGTAAATGCTGCCATGAATAATGATCAGATAAAGAAAATTACGGTAAGTATGAAGCAAATTTTCCTTTTTTCCTGCCTGTGATAATTATGTTAAGCATTGTGTACCATAATTATATCACAGGCAGAGGGGGGGAGATTTTGTGTGTAATTGCTGGGAGTGTTTTCTGTAATGTACGTGTGTGATTGCTGTTCTGTAAAACCCTGTGGGTGGTCCTATTTAAGGGAAACCTGCATAAAAGAAAGCCCTTTGGGTGCCAATAAACAGAATGTGTGTGATTGGCTGTTCTGTAAAACCCTGTGGGTGGTCCTATCTAAGGGAAATCTGCATAAAAGAAAGCCCTTTGGGTGCCAATAAACAAAATGACTTGACCCTCTAACTTGCAGCCTTGACTCATGTTTGTAGGGGACAGCTATAATCACTACAGGGATTGCTATGCTCTTCATACTCCCTTAGCTACTGAGCTCTTGTAAGAGCTCTTGTTCCTGATCCTGCTTCGCTCTACAGAAGGAAGAGGTTCACCTACTGGAACCTGGACCCTGGTCGTAGGTCCAGGGTGGATAGCAGACGGCGAGATCCTAGCCCAGCAGCGGTGGTTCGTGGAGTCTGCAGTACTTATGGTGTCTACGCAGTAGTTATGGTGTCTACGGTGCTGATGGTCCTTTGGTGAGCGCTAGGAGCATCCTTTCAACGGTCCAACTTTCAGCCAGCCCGGAGGCAACCGTAACACTCCCTCTCCCCTTTCTTGCTAAAGTCTGATCGCTAAGATTGATACAGATTATACAGTACTAAGACATAATTCAAATATTATATTTCTTTACGAGGACTTTTCAGCTTTATTTGTACAGGTGCAACGTGTGCTGGATACTGGGTAGATTTGACTATCCATTTCATTCTTCCTTTCTTCCTTTGATACAAATATAATATATTTATATATCACTCTAACCCTTCTTTTTGGGATTTTTTACCTAGAAATTAAAAGTTTCGTTTTATATTAATTTATAAATTTTTCGGTCAGAACACGCTTCCAGTTCCTTTGCCTATTAGACCATTGGGTTCATGCCCCTTTGCTCTTGGACCATTCTGTATATATCCCTTTCTTCCCCTTTCTTCATACCACTCTGGGGTTGTTCTGTTTGGACATCCTCAGCCAAATTATAGAGAGATTTTTAATATGATGCAAAGACATTACTTATGTCTTTAGGAGCGATCACTTTATGCCCCTTATGTCTCATCAGATAGGCCATTTTCTGTGTGGCTTGTCTGGTTTTTAGCTGTTGAGCTACCAGTTTTCAGCTCTGTTCCAGCTCTTTTCTATCTGAGTACTGGGTAGCTTTGAGTCTGTGAAGATGGTATCCAGTCTTATCTAGGGTCTGTTTGTGTATGTTCTGCGTGAGTTGTATAATTTGTGTTCTCAGTTCTTTTGTGGGGGCAGTTTGGTTTTGAATTGTGAGATCTAGGAGATTTTTTTTCCCCCCATTCCCGTAGTTGCTTATGCGAGCTTCTATTAAGGAATTACTGATTTATGTGCCTGCTACACTGTATTGTATGATGTATATTCAGACTGTAAAGTATTGTTGTATCTCTTTTTCCAGTGTTTTTGTGTATTGTGAGTCATTGAAAAGGGAGTTGTTTAATCTCCAGGGGCTACGGTGGGTTGGGTTGAACAGGTCAGCCAGGGTTAATACTACTGGCAGTGCTGTATCTAGCCAAAGGTAAACTAGGCAATTGCCTTGGGTGGCACTAACTAGGGAACGGCAAAAAATGCCGCCCCAAACGCCCACTCAGGTGTCCCCGGTCTTTCCCCTTGTCATAGGCGGCATGCGGCTGTGTTAGAATCAAAGGTGGCAAGGGAGCTGTGATCTCCCTTCTCTGCTCCCTCGCATGCTTCAGCCTGACCCCGTGCTGAGGGACATCGGCGCTGGATTCAGGTAAGTGAAGTTTTAACCTCTTAAGTGCCCCGTGGGGGGGAGGGAGAGCAGGAGGGCACCATAGGGCACTTTCCTGGCACTATTGTATCCCTTTAAAAGGAGTAGGAAAAAGAGTCTAAAGAGAAAGGGGTGGGTTCTTAATCAGAAAAGGGGTGCGTGGGGCAAATTTAGATAAGGGGGTGCCCAGGTTAATCATGCCTAGGGCAGCACAAAACCAAAATACACCAATGACTACTGGGGCATGGTCCAACAACGTGATCTCCTTTATAGAGCAACTCCTGACTTGATTTAAGTGTTAACAAACAATGCAAATAGTTGTTTAGGCGCTTCAGAAAATATGTCAAAATTGAATTGGATAGTGAGTGTGATAAAATAGGTGTAATCCCTTATCACCTTAAATCAAATATTAAAGATTAAAAGTAAATCACACACACAGTGTATATAGTATATCCTTATACCACCTATTGTAGCTATCCACAATACTTTTCACATCTGGAAAACAAATAAAACATATACTGTATAGTGCTCGACATAAAATTTAAAATCCAAAGATTGCATTCACAAAGGTAGAGTCGTATCAGGCTCTATACATGTACCCCTTGGGTGCCTATACAGGCTTCCGATTAGTAATATTAAAAATAAGGGACAAGGGTAAGGCAGATATAATGAAAAAAATATAGGTAAATACATCGCAAATATGGTCAAAGAAGAAGCAGTGCATATAAAGAAATAAGCATTAAAATAAACAAACAGAAATGTAGGTATTTTTATGCTTATTTCTTTATATGTCCTGCTTCTTCTTTGGCCATATTTGCATTGTATTTACCTATATGATTGCATTATACCTGCCTCACCCTTGTCCCTTATTTTTTATATTAATTGTTTAAATACATTTATATTTATACACCCATTTTTCTGGATTTCGTGTTCCTGACTGGGGCTAGTTGCAAGCCTGTATAGGCACCCAAGGGCTACATGTATAAAGCCTGATACGTCTCTACCTTTGTGAGTGCAATCAACATTTTTTAAACTTTGGATTTTAAATTTTATGGAGAGCACTGTAGCAGGACAATGCTACTAAGGACCATGCCCACTGAGTATTCAGATGTTTTGGTTGTGTATGTTGTGTCCACAATCTGTATTCTCATGATTTTCCCTTGTTGATTGTGTGTTTTCCCCTTGCATCCTGTGTTTTCCCATGTATTGGTTATGCATTTTGTGTGATTTACCTGGTTTATTTTTAGGGTCCCTATATGTTTGGGATGTATATTTAATAGTTTATGTTTTATGATCTGCAACTCTAGTGCATGGGGGATAATTTAGAGTATAGCAATTGTCTCTTTTTAATATGGTATTGAATCAAGGCCTGATCAATACCATATCAAAAGACTTCCTGGACACGTTAGTGTGACTTTCCACACCATACAGAATAGCTCTGCTGGAGTCCAAGCTTCAAAGAGGGATTGGGGTTGGAACAAATTAAATAAATATTGTTACAAACTGCTATTTGTAACTGGCCCTTTAAATAGAAAATTGCCCTGCTTCCCTGGATTGTGGAGAAGCCTATTTGCCAGCCTCCTTCCTTATGACTATGGCCCCTGGGAGATATTGCCCTTTAAGGGACTGAATTGGGGCTTATGGACTTCTACCATAATGTACTGACCCTTTAAGAACTACTTTTGGGCAGGTGGATTGTATTATACTGTCCCTAGCTCTTTAAATACTTTGGGGACAGATTGGTACTTTTGTATATGGCACTTTGGACACATTCGAAGCTGTCGAAGTTACCGAAGTTACCGGTATCGGACAAAGGACCACGTGGCGGCGGCCATTTTAACTTCGAACACTGCCGACCCTTAACATCAACTCCCCTTCGACACTTCGACTAAAGTCGAAGTACAGGCACACTTCGAATGGGACTTAGCCGTTTTTATGCCAGGAATTGACCGACCGCACAGCCCAAATCTATGGAACTGTTTTGGGCAAGAAAATGTGCTTGCGGTCGGTCATAAAAGGACTTCCGTGTAACTTTTGATCCACTGGAGGGATTTGCCTGAATTTTGGAAGTGTTTATGTTTAAAGTATGCTGAGTCTGAATATGTGATTTGTATGTGAATGTGATGTATGGTTTTGAAGTTACAGATATTGTGTAAAAGTTATGTTTTAAACTGTGTAATAAGTGGATTATCTCTCAGGCTAAGGGGAGGGGATGTGTGGGTTGCACCAGATGTGCGATTGTGTGGTGGAATCTCGGTAAAAATAAATTTAGTAGGCCGAGATTACCACGTGGCATGTGTACGTGCATATGCTGACGTATCGATCAGTTGGTTGCACGAGGCAAGATACGATCAGTAGTGTACGGAGCATGTGCAAGAATACAGGATATAGTATTCCCCTCCTCCATTGTGCTGGACAAGCCATGCGGTCAAGCAGGAAGTTAATTCTTATTTGTATTGATTGGTCAAGAGAATGTGCGGGTGGAGATTAATATGGGAGGAGTTATGTGCCTATATAAGGAGCCTGCACTATTGTCCGGGGCTCAGAACTTGCTGTATTTTGGTGACATTAGTCCCTCTGAGTCCCGATCGGTGATCCAATAAAGAATCTCTTCCTTCCTGAAGAAACCTGTGTCCATCTCTCTGTTCTTGGCTTCCGTCAGTTTCTCCGGTATCATTTGGTGCATTGGCCGGGAAGCTCATCGTTCAACGGTAGCTGAGAGGCAGAGGCGTGAGACGGTCTATCTTTGCCCACGTTCTCTACGGCTGCACCCCTGAACTTCTGCGTGGACCTCCCTTCGTCTCGGCGCCACTGGTCTGTTGTCCAGGAGATCATCGGCCTCTACGTGAGAAGTGCTGGGGTGTCCCCGTCGATGAGTGTGAACTCAGGTTCAGGAACGAGGAGGTAAGACAACTGCTGTTTTAGACGGCAGACCCACTAGGGGTATACCGATTGTGCGGTAGGCCCATAAGGGGTTATTTGTGTATGGAATCTGCCCCCTCTGTCGGAGGGAAGGAGCGAAGGCGCACCGCTCAATCGAACGCTCCTTAGTAAGACCGTTTGATTTGGTTTGGAGTCAGGCGGGGTTCTGTGTAAATAGCCCTAGCCGGACACCGGTGTCTTGTCTAGACTAGCGTTCTCGGGTGTATATTTGGTTCGCTAGGTCGGAGGGACCGGGAGACTAAGCGGCGTCTGTGTAAATTCGGTTCGCTAGATCTCAACCTATCTTGGCTAAGTGGGAAGGCGTGTAAATTTGGAACCCACTAGATTTTTGATAGAGTAAATAGACTAAAAGGGTGCTGTTGTAAATTCCGCCCTCTAGTTCGCTATATGTGGTGCTTGGGCAGTGTGGCTAACCAAAACGGATGTAGATAGTTTTAGGTAGTCCATTCAAGGTACTGGCCAATAGTTTAGTTGGGATTGTATATGTGTTAAAGATTGTTAGTATAGTGTATATCTTGTTAGCGCGAGCTCAGCCGTCTAGCGAGAGTGTTAATAGTGTGTTGCTGTATCATAGTGCACGGTACCATAACCCTGTATATTTACTGACACTGTATATAAGTACTATCATTGTCGTCTATTGCATGTTTAACACCATAACCACTAATAATTGTATTGTGACCTTAAATTGTGCTTTGACCTATGCTAACCGTACTGTAACCGCTGTTTGTAAAAGACAATGTTACTGGGGTGTGTTATAGACGGGTAATTCGTATATAGAGAATTATAGCGTGGGTGACTGTGTAGTTTCGCCAAAGGGCATAATATTGATTATTTAGTGACTGGTGTAACAGCTGTGTGTGTACAGGAATTCCCTGAGTGTTTATTGTATTATTGTGTACGTTTCACTTGGTAACCGTACCACGTGGTGCTGTTGCCAGAGGAAACGGTTGTGACTGTTGAATAGAACGCGTGCATAGTATTCGCTGTCAACGACGTTCCATTGATAAGTATGGGCGCGTCGAAGTCGACGATTTTGGATCCCTTAGGTTGTATGGTAAAGCATTTTAAAAAGGGATTTAAAACATGTGATTTTGGGGTTAAAATGTCTCCTGTACGTTTGGTCACTTTGTGCACTAGGGAGTGGCCTATTTTGGTTGCGGCATGGCCGCCACGTGGTAGTTTGGATCCAACCCTGATACAGCGTGTACACGTGGCTGTGTCAGGTAGGCCTGAACTTTACGGACAGTTTCCATATATTGATTGTTGGAGACAGGCCGTAAACGACTCGCCAAAATGGATTCAGATATGCCACGAGGAGCAATGTCGCCTCATGGTGGCCAGGACTTGTTTGTCCACTAGGACTGTGGTTAGGCCCATTTTGGACACGCCCCCTGAGTCCGAGATCCCTTTGCCGCCCCCTTACTTCCCTACAGGAAGAGGTGACGCGAGTGCAGGAAAATCTATACCCCTCCCCTCATTGCCCTCATCCACTTCCGCTTCCTCCTCCAGTACAGAATCCACCCCTCCTCGTATTAAACCTCCCCTTCCGGAACCAGAACCAACCCCCGTTAGATCTGAATATCCTGATTTGGCGCCACTTCAAACTTCCGGTCAAGCTTCTTCTAGCTCGGCTGGGAGTATTCTATTTACTAGCTTTTCCCAAAATCAAGCTCCTACATCCTCATGCCTTATTTCCCCCCGACTGGAACCCATAACTGACGCCCCTTCACGTAGCCCTATACTAACCAGACAACTGACCGGTACCCAACAACTCAAACATTATCAGATGCCTCTTCGTCTGAATCCTGGGTCAGCCTATCTCGATGCCGCAGGTCAAATGGCACATGCTGACCCAGTCTTCGTATATGTCCCGTTCACGACTACCGATCTCTTGAATTGGAAGACCCACAATTCCTCGTACACTGAGAAACCACAAGCTATGACCGATCTGTTCACCTCGATAGTTCAGACACATAATCCGACATGGGCTGATTGCCAGCAGTTATTAATGACATTGTTCGATAATGAGGAAAGTACAAGGATTAACCAAGCGGCCATTAAAGCGCTAGAGGATAGAGCCCGTGCTTTAAATCAAGCCAATCCGGCAGCATGGGCCGCAACACATTATCCTAACACCGATCCCGACTGGAATGTTAATGGCGCAGATATGGTTCAACTCAAAGCCTATAGAGACGCTATAATTGCTGGCATGAAAGCCGGAGGGAAGAAAGCTATTAATATGTCGAAGACAGTTGAGGTGATTCAGAAAAGTGATGAAGCGCCCAGTGTCTTTTATGACCGATTATTGGAGGCATACCGCTTGTATACCCCCTTTAATCCGGAAGACGCTGATAATTCCCGAATGGTAAACTCCGCCTTTGTCAGCCAAGCTTACGGAGATATTAAGCGCAAGCTACAAAAGTTAGAAGGGTTTGCAGGAATGTCTATCACCCAACTAATGGAGGTAGCAAATAAAGTGTACATGAACAGGGAAACAGAGACAAAGAAAGAGGAAGAGCGAAAGATGCGTAGAAAGGCAGATATGCTAGCGGTAGCGATCGCAGGCGTAGATAGACGGGGCCCAGATAGAGGCGATAGTAAGTGGAATGAGGAACCTCTGAGTAGAAATCAGTGCGCATACTGTAGGGAAGAAGGGCATTGGAGAAGTGAGTGTCCACAAAGGGAACAGTATGAGAGAGACAGACCTAGAACAGGTTACGGAAACTTTAGAGGCAGAGCGAGAGGTAGAGGAGGCCCCGGAGGGAGCAATGGTAATAGAGGGAGTAATGGGAACAGAGGAAGTGTAAGGGAAGATAGGTACTATCCAGCAGCGCAAAGGTCCCGCGATAGAGAAGGTAGGGACTTTGTAGGATTGGCTGACACGGAGGTCATGGAGGACTATTGATACCGACCGGGCTCCATCCCCCTTGGTCGAGCGGAGCCTATGGTCGATGTATCAATAGGGGGAAAAAGGAGTGCGTTCATGATCGACACTGGTGCTGAACATTCGGTGGTGACTGACCTAGTTGCTCCTCCATCTGGAAGAACTATTACTGTAATAGGAGCAACTGGAAGAAGTGCTGCAAAACCGGTTCTTAAAAGTCGACTCTGTACACTGGGAGGCCACGTAGTAAAACATCAATTCCTTTACATGCCTGAATGTCCAGTCCAATTGCTGGGACGTGATATGCTATCTAAGTTACAAGCGCAGATTACGTTCCTACCAAATGGAACAACATCCTTAAAGTTTAATGGACCTTCAGGTATTAGGACATTATCCGTACCAAAGGAAGAAGAGTGGCGACTTTATACAGCGTTGACTATCCAAAACCCTAGGAGTGATGAATCCTTATTCAACATACCAGGAGTTTGGGCAGAGAACAACCCACCAGGACTGGCTCGCAATATTCCACCTATTAAAATCAAACTAAAACTTGGGGTTTATCCAGTGAGCCTAAGACAATATCACATCCCGCAGAAGGCTAAGAAGAACATCCAATCTTATCTGGATAAGTTCATACGGTATGGTATCCTAAAATTCTGTACTTCCCCCTGGAACACCCCATTGCTGCCTGTTCAAAAGCCCGGTACAGATGAGTATCGCCCTGTGCAGGACTTGAGAGCAGTCAATGATGCGGTCGTAAGTATACACCCAGTTGTGCCCAATCCATATAACCTGCCTGCTTTAATTCCGGGCGGGGCTACTTACTTTACAGTCCTAGACCTCAAAGATGCCTTCTTTTGCCTCCGAATTGCCGCAGAAAGCCAATGTATCTTCGCTTTCCAATGGGAAAACGCTGTGACGGGCTCAAAACGCCAAATGACCTGGACAAGACTGCCCCAAGGGTTTAAAAATTCACCTACCCTATTTGGTTCAGCTCTAAGTCAAGATCTACTGGATTTCGAGTCCATCCCAGGAGAGTGTGTATTGTTACAATATGTAGATGACTTGTTGATAGCAGCAGTTACAAAGGAAATATGTCAGCAAGCAACGCACAATCTACTACACATTCTCTGGAAGGCAGGATACAAGGTGTCTAGAAAGAAGGCTCAGTTGTGTTTGCCAACTGTCAAATATCTGGGATTCCATATCTCTGAAGGTCAAAGAATTATGGGGCCAGAGAGAAAAGAAGCTGTGTGCCAAATACCGATACCCAAGAATAGAAGACAAGTGCGAGAATTCTTGGGGGCAGCAGGCTTCTGTAGGATATGGATTCCCAGCTACGCGATACTGGCAAAACCTCTGTATGCAGCTATCAAGGGTACAGAGCACGACCCCTTCTTATGGACTCAAGAACAGCAAACGGCATTTGAAGATGTGAAGAAGTCTTTGATGAGTGCCCCAGCATTAGGTCTACCTGATCACACACGACCATTCTACCTGTATGTACATGAGCAAAGAAGAATGGCTGTGGGAGTATTGACACAGTACTTGGGATCATGGCAAAGACCTGTTGCCTACATGTCTAAACAACTGGATGCAGTGGCCAGCGGACTTCCACCTTGTCTAAGAGCCGTAGCTGCAGCCGCCCTGCTAGTAGCTGAAGCCGATAAACTCACTCTGGGTCAAGAACTTTATGTACGAGTCCCACATGCAGTACAGACGTTGTTGGATTACAAAGGAAATCATTGGTTTAGTAACAGCCGTATGACCAAGTATCAAGCAATGTTGTGTGAAAACCCAAGAGTGCATTTAGAGACTGTAAATACCTTAAATCCAGCTACCCTTTTGCCACAACCTACTGAAAGTCAACATGATTGTTTGGAAGTAATGGATGAAGTATTTTCAAGTAGACCAGATCTTCGTGATTTTCCCATCTAGAACCCCGATGTTCAATATTACACCGACGGCAGTAGTTATGTGAAAGAAGGGATCCGCTATGCAGGATATGCAGTAACAACGATAGACAAGGTGATAGAAGCTCGGCCACTGGCAAAAGGAACATCAGCACAAAAGGCAGAATTGATAGCACTGACACGAGCGTTACAATTGGCTGAAGGTTTAAGAGTGAACATCTACACGGACTCCAAGTATGCGTTTTTAACCACTCATGCCCACGGAGCTTTGTATAAAGAAAGAGGACTATTGAATTCAGAAGTCAAGGAAATCAAGTACGCAGCTGAAATTCTACAACTATTGGAAGCAGTATGGGAACCGAAAGAAGTCGGTATTATACATTGTCGAGCGCATCTGAGAGGAGATGGTGATGTAACCAAAGGAAATCGGATGGCAGTGCAGCTAAGCGTGCCGCTGAATGAGGAAGACAGGAGTATGTGGGGCATATAGCTGCTCTTATACCAACTCCACTGTCTCAATGGACTCCAGTTTATACAGCTCAAGAAGAGGAGTGGTTAAAGACTGAACCTGGAAAGTATTTGGAGGACAAATGGTATCAGTTAGAAGATGGAAGAATAGTCATTCCAGCATCACTAGCGGTAGAAATTGTCCAAAACTATCACAACGGGACACATTCTGGGAGAGACAGTACCGAAGAATCTCTCAGAAAACATTTCTACATACCAAGATTGTTCAACTTGACTCAGGCCATTGTACGAAGATGTGTAACGTGTGCTAAGAATAATGCAAGGCAAGGACCAGTAAAGCCACCAGGAGTCCAGTTTATGGGGGAACTCCCCATGTCCGATTTACAAATTGACTATACAGTGATGCCTAAATCTGGTGGACATCGCTACCTACTGGTAGTTGTGTGCACCTATTCAGGCTGGGTAGAAGCATGTCCTACTCGTACGGAGAAAGCAGGGGAAGTTGTGAGATTCCTGCTACGAGAAATAATACCCCGATATGGACTACCCTGCTCTATAGGATCGGACAATGGTCCAGCTTTTGTTCATCAGTGCCTACAACAACTGACTCATATGCTTGGTATAAAGTGGAGGCTTCATACGGCATATAGACCCCAGAGTTCTGGTAAGGTAGAGAGAATGAATAGAACTATTAAGAATCAGTTGGCTAAAATGTGTCAGGAAACCCAACTTAAGTGGAACGTTCTCTTGCCCATAGCTCTATTGCGAATCCGCAGTACACCTACCAGAAGGATGGGCCTCTCTCCTTTTGAAATCATGTATGGGCGACCACCTCCCGTACTTGGTAACTTAAGGGGGGATTTGAGTCAGTTGGGAGAAGGAATTACCCGGCAGCAGGTTGTAGAGTTGGGTAAGACTATGGAGGAGGTACAGAAATGGGTACAAGATAGATTACCTGTGAATATTTATCCCCCAGTTTATAGTTACCACCCAGGAGACCAAGTGTGGATTAAAGAGTGGAATAATGTACCGTTAGGGCCCAAGTGGAGAGGTCCTTATGTTGTTCTTTTGTCTACCCCTACAGCGATAAAAGTAGCCGACGTGACTCCGTGGATACATCACCCCAGGGTTAAACCAGCAGCAGTCGATTCTTGGCAAGCTACAGCAGATCCAGAGAATCCCTGCAAGATCCGGTTAAAGTGCACGACTCAGTCGGAGTGACGAGGAACCTTTTGGATTACAAATTTTATTGTTTCAGAGATTTGGTAAGTGAGTGAGAAGGCCATAATAAAGCCTGTCCGCTCACCAACGAGTGTATAAGCCAGGAAAAGTCCCGAAGGGACCCCTGTGAAGACGAGCAGAACTCCATTCCCTGCAGCCCTTACATCCTGGAAGCTGAGGTGCCTTCGCACGGACAAAGACTGAGGATGACGACGAAAGATGTGTTTCTGATAATGTTTTTATATGTGTATTTTTATATTCAGGAAGGTAGAGGTACCGACACTCCTAGCTGTGAGGTATGCATTAAGACTACAAGAACAGGTAACCATATTTCCCAAACCCTAATTTGGCATTCGCAATACGAGTGTAAAGGAGATGTATCAAGATGTAGATACTTAAATATAGAATATAGTGTGTGCCATTTAGGAGTAGGAGAACCTAAGTGCTTCAGTCCAGAGTATCAACCCCGTACAATTTGGTTGACTCTCAGGAATGGAGATCCTCAGGGGACCCTAATTAATAAGACGGTATTAGAATCCGTACATTCTTCGGGTGTTCTGCTATTTGATGCGTGTAAAGCGATATCAAGTGGTAGAAAGCCGTGGAATGTATGTGGGGATCTTAGATGGGAGAGGACGTATGGGTCTAACAATAAATATATTTGTCCCAGTAGTAAAAATAAGTATGTGAGTCCTAGATGCCCAAATAGAGACTATAACTTTTGCCCATATTGGTCTTGTGTGGGGTGGGCAACTTGGGGACAGACAGTAGACAAGGACATGATTGTGACGAAGTTGCCTACCAGTCCATATTGTAAGTCTATGGAATGCAATCCAGTCCATATACTTATAAATAACCCCGACAAGTTCTTGGATAAATATGGTAATTTATTTGGGTTTCAAATATATGGGACGGGTTTAGATCCTGGGACAGTATTGTTTATAGGGATAGAGACTGATACGGTATCCTCCCAGACTCATCAAGTATACCATTCCTTTTATGAAGAGATGAGCATAGATAATAAGATCCCCCATAATGCTAAAAATCTGTTCATTGATTTAGCTGAAAGTATTGCCGGTAGTCTTAATGTTACCAACTGCTATGTGTGTGGAGGTACTAACATGGGAGACCAATGGTCTTGGGAAGCAAAGGAGGTAATGTCCGGTTCTGAGGCAGTTGACCAATTAATATCTACACAAGCCGATTATCATATGAGTGTTAGCGGTAAATCTGAGTGGAGATTAAAGACCTCCATCATAGGTTATGTTTGCATAGCAAGGAAAGGAATGATGTATAATACTTCTGTAGGAGAATTAACTTGTCTAGGGCAAAAAGCTTATGATGATGATACAAAGAATACAACTTGGTGGTCGGCTTCAAATGTCTCAGAACCATCTAACCCGTTTGCAAGATACGCCAATTTAAAGGATGTGTGGTTTGATTTGTCCATCACATCTAACTGGAGAGCCCCAGCAAATTTGTACTGGATCTGTGGTAAGAAAGCCTATTTGGAGTTGCCACAGGACTGGGAAGGGGCATGTGTTTGGGTATGCTCAAACCATCCTTCTTCTTGTTACCTATTGAAACAGGTGAGACTTTAGGTGTTAAAGTGTATGATGTGAATCATAGGAAGAAAAGGGGACCCATAGAGATAGGCACCTGGGAAGATAATGAGTGGCCTCCCCAGCGTATTATAGATTACTATGGGCCAGCCACGTGGGCAGAGGATGGTACCTTAGGTTATAGAACCCCAATTTACATGCTCAACCGTATTATAAGATTACAGGCAGTGGTTGAGATCATTACTAACGAGACATCACAAGCGCTCAATCTTCTAGCGAAGCACAATACCAGGATGAGGACAGCAGTATACCAAAATAGATTAGCCTTGGATTACCTTTTGGCAGTAGAGGGAGGTGTATGTGGGAAGTTTAACCTGAGCAATTGCTGTCTTCAAATAGATGACGAAGGGCAAGCAATAGCTGAGCTTACTAGCCATATGGTTAAACTAGCGCATGTGCCTACACAGGTATGGAAAGGGTATAATCCAAGTAGTTGGTTTGGTAGCTGGTATGAGTGGTTTGGAGGGCTTAAGGCAGTGGTAGGTGGAGTCCTACTAATTTTAATGTTGTGTCTTCTCCTGCCGTGTCTTATACCCTTAGTAGTTAGGTCTGTGCAAAGCCTGATAGAAAATATAGCAGAGAGGAAGGCTGCTGCACAGATAATGGCAATTTATAAATATAAGGCTCTAGATCAGGGAGAACCAATGCAGGAAGATGAGTGTTGAAGATTCACATCATAAGATAAGTCTGGTCTGGTTCAAGGTAACTTGCGGTGTATGCAAACTAAGGTTAAGTGATGCCTCAAGTTATTGTGAAATATCAAGAGGCATCAAAGGGGGGAATGTGGTGGAATCTCGGTAAAAATAAATTTAGTAGGCCGAGATTACCACGTGGCATGTGTACGTGCATATGCTGACGTATTGATCAGTTGGTTGCACGAGGCAAGATACGATCAGTAGTGTACGGAGCATGTGCAAGAATACAGGATATAGTATTCCCCTCCTCCATTGTGCTGGACAAGCCATGCGGTCAAGCAGGAAGTTAATTCTTATTTGTATTGATTGGTCAAGAGAGTGTGCGGGTGGAGCTTAATATGGGAGGAGTTATGTGCCTATATAAGGAGCCTGCACTATTGTCCGGGGCTCAGAACTTGTTGTATTTTGGTGACATTAGTCCCTCTGAGTCCCGATCGGTGATCCAATAAAGAATCTCTTCCTTCCTGAAGAAACCTGTGTCCATCTCTGTTCTTGGCTTCCGTCAGTTTCTCCGGTATCAATTGGTGATTTTATGCCTCCCCCTGGGAGTGTCCTGTTTGCATGTAACCTCAATAAAAGCCAGGCTGGGTGTTCCAGCACCTGAGACCTCTTCTGACCCTCTAACTTGCAGCCTTGACTCATGTTTGTAGGGGACAGCTATAATCACTACAGGGATTGCTATGCTCTTCATACTCCCTTAGCTACTGAGCTCTTGTAAGAGCTCTTGTTCCTGATCCTGCTTCGCTCTACAGAAGGAAGAGGTTCGCCTATTGGAACCTGGAGCCTGGTCGTAGGTCCAGGGCGCAGAGCAGACGGCGATATACCAGCCCAGCAGCGGTGGTTCGTGGAGTCTGCAGTGCTTATGGTGGCTGCGGTGCTGATGGTCCTTTGGCGAGCACTAGGAGCATCCTTTCCTACGGTCCAACTTCCAGCCAGCCTGGAGGCAACCGTAACAAATATATATCCTAAATAAATCATAATAAATCCCAAAGCCACCAACTAATAGCAGGAGGCAGTGGTACTCTGACCTGTACTGTCTGCGGAGCAGCAAAGAAAAAGGAAATGATGCATGGGGAGGGGAGTTTTATAGTACCTAACTTTTTTCTGATTGGTTATTTTTCTGTGCTGCTGTGGAGTTCTAGTAAAGAGAGACTTAAGCAAATACGAAGCCTCCTGTCATGATATAAAATTGAAAGCATTTTGATAATTTGTATTTCATCATGGTATGGTAACAGTATAGTAGCTAATAGGAAGGCTCTTCAACGAGTAGTAAAAACTGCTCAATATATTATTGGTGCTCAACTCCCATCAGAAATTTACAACAAACTATCTCTGAGACTAAGAGGAATCACTAAGGACATATTTTATCCTAATTATGGATTATTTAATAGTCTTCCCTTCAGTACGCATTATAGGAGTCTGTATTGTTCGACTTGTAAGTCTGGGAATAATTTTGTTCCCTCTGCGATGGTGTCTTTGAATTCAATTTATAAGTGATAGTTTTTAGGTATAAAATTAGATTGATATTTAGTAATACTAGTTTTTATGCTAGGAGGATACATTAGGCTTGTACAAGTACTTTGTATATTGATTGGTAAATTACACTTAGTGGTTTTATATATTAAACCCTTGTTTATGTTTAATATATAATTTGCACTTTATGTAGGTGGCATTGTGCCACATTTGCACTTATGCACATGGTCGATGTGATTTCATGTTATTATTTTATTATCTATATAGCGCCAGCAAATTCTGTAGCACTGTACAATGGGTGGATTAACAGATACGTAATTGTAACCAGACAAATGGACGCACAAAAACAGAGGGGTTGAGGGCCTTACTCAATGAGCTTACATGCTTGAGGGAGTGGGGTATAGTTACACAAAGGGCATTCACTGAGAACTTAGGATATTTTTGACATAGAGCGCAGGGGCCTCGACGTGACATACTTGTGTATTAGGGAGGAAAGGTAGGTTGGATCAGCAGGTAGGGACTTGTAAGCAAGCACCAGAATGTTAAATTGAGCCCTATATCTAACTGGAAGCCAATGTAGGGACTGACAAAGGGGAGGTGCGAGCGGACAGGAAAATAAGCCTATAGATTGCAGCGGTGAAATCTGGTAACACATTAGACCACTGAGAAGGGGATTGCAGTAGTCAAGGCGAGAAAGAACAATGGCATGGACCTTAGCTGCAAATGGTGTTAAAAAGGGGCAGATGCACGCATTCGCTCACATTGCACTTATGCACATGATTATGTGTTTTCATTTTGTACTTTATATGCATTATGTATTTCTTTTGCACATGGTTTATGTGTTCACATTTTGTATTTGCACATTTTATGTACTTACATTTTGCACTTACCATATGTGCTAATTTTTTGCACTTTACATATAGTTTATGTGCTTACACATTGCACTTGATACACACAAACTGTGCGTTCAATAATTATATAATTGCTGTGATATGTTTTACTGTTTTCAAACACTAATATTTGTGTTCAGCAAAGTCTCTTGAGTATAACAGTACCCCCCATGTACAGATTTTATGGTGTTTTCGAAAGTTACTGGGTCAAATATAAGGCTTGCCCATTTCAGGTTTTTTTACGCATTAAAATTTCTCAGATTGTTTGTTGCCTTTGAGACCATATGGTAGCCCAGGAATGAGAATTATCCCCATTATGGCATACCATTTGCAAAAGTAGGCAACCCAAGATATGCCAAATGATCTATGTCCAGTCTTTTTTTTTTTTTTTTAATTTATAGTTTATTTTTCAAAATAAGGTGGTTCAGGATACAGAAAAGAGAGAGGGGTTGATTAGTTAGGATATCACATTTAATTGTTTAACATCAATGGTTATCTGATAACACAGCAGGGTTAAATTATTTATTCTCTTTTCACATAATTTCTTCAATATTCTGTTGTGTATAAAAGTAGTTAGCTTTACATTCACTTTAGCTTCTCCTATTCTCGCTTTGTTGTATTGATACCAATTGCAGGTTCTGGGGATTAAGAACTTGGAGAAAAGGAGGTAGAAGGGAAAGGAGCTAGAGGGGAGACAGAGGAAGGGGGAGTATATGAGTATATCATGCGGTTACCTTGGTTTTCACCCTAGATTTAATCTTTACCCAAGATCAGAGTGAGGATGTGGGGGTGGTAGCCGTGAGCGACACCTTAGTCAGTGTCATTTTGGTCGGGGATTATCAGCAGTTTTGCCCTCTCCCTGTCCACCCAAACTCCCTCTTCCACTTTCTCCAGGTATCAGTAAACTCCTGCATTTTATGAGAGGATGTAATCGCCATCCTCT